>NC_081371.1:33271850-33454350 GCF_030684315.1 Stegostoma tigrinum | reverse complement strand
TGGTTGTGATTCTTCTTTAAACTTTTATACAGTATATTGCAGTACATTTTTCTCACTGATTGATTGCTTTTATTAACACTGATTTTATTTGTGCTATTAATTTCCCTTTTTAGCATATGCATAAATGCACACTTTTGGTGCAGCTTAGGTTGCTGCATTATGAGTAGACAGCACACCTGCCCAAATAAGATGCTTAACAGCGCTGAAGAAAGAAAATGACATTTTATTTTACCCTTAGCATGAAGCCAGGGGCAAAGTTTGATCTGAAAACTTGCAAATTAACCAAAACTGTCACTCAGGAGTTATGGGCTTCAATGCTGCAAAATACAATCTTTGAAGTCCTCATTTCAGCAAAATTATTAAAAACTTTATATCTAATTAGAATTATTACTGCATTCACATTTTTCAAAACCTCTATATCCTCAGGGCCAATTGGGATGAGTGAATTCACACCCTCCTCTCCTCAGCACACTGAACTGCTCCTACAGCAATATCAGATCATTACCATCTCCCCAGCTGAGAAGGAGCAGCCATTATCATGCAGGATTATTAATCTTCTTGTCTTATCAACTTGCAAATCACAAGCCATTGAGCCTTATGGCATGGTTCTGGGTCCATAGTTATTCATTTTGTAGGTCTACCTAGCCTTTGAGTCTCCTTAATCACCTGAAGATTGTCAGCCTCTTACCTTATCTTGCCCCCGTGGTCCCCCCAAGCTTGTCTGAAAAGTCCATGATGCTCTCTCAAAAAGGCCTCTTTATTTTTTAAAAGAAGGAGACAGGAAGGAGGATAAATTTCATTAATGGATAAGAATTAACATCCCACAGCCAAGAGCTGACCCTACCTCCTGACATGTATGTCTAACTCATTCTTGTCACTTTTTTTCTCCATTAGCATGCTGAATGAGGCAGTAAAATAAATTTACAGAGACAGTGAAACGAATGTAAGTTGAAAGACACTCAGATATTTCCCCTAAAAAGCCACTGTTGACTTTCTAAATTTTTTTTAAACATCAATTTGCTTTATGGAGCAGAAAAAGAAAAATGCTGGATGTTGAATAAGAATTAGATCAATATGTAGCTGCATTTATTTTGACCACACTTTTATATTTAATGACTTCTGTCTAATTCCACAGTTGTTTATTCTGGTGTAAATAATTATATTTGATGGAATTGTTGCATAGATTTAGGTAAAGTTCGAATGTGTTTATTGACAGCAAAGAGAACTCTTGCCAATTAACAGCAAACGTGCTTTTCCTATCATTTCAATGTACTTACTAGATTGGATATAGCAGTTTTTTATCTCTATGAATGCATCTGAGATAGCCTATTAATCTTCATTTTCAAATACAAACATTATATTCTCTTCTAATTTTCTCTCCCAATTTATGTTAAATAGGCTTATGGGTGACTGCAGCTTTCTACTATCCATCTCACCATGGCTATTCTTCCTAAAGTAACTTAGGCAGTGTCAAGCTGGATATTCCCCTATGTAGGCATCATAGATGAGCCTAATCCTGACTTTGTCCAATAGTAGAGACATAATCAGGGTGAAAGCACTGTCTGATTTGTTTGATTTTCCATATTCCTGAAGAAAGACTGAGGTTATCCCACCAAAATTCCACTGAAATTCAATTAACTCTGTACTGACCAGCAACAGGACTCAGTATCGCAGTGTAGATGGTACACATGCCCACCAGTATACTGACAGATTCTGACACATTATGCTTTCTTATAAATTGTCCACAAAAACAAGATGAATAATGGTTATTTAAGGGAATCTTACAATTTCAGGGTTACCATTCATTTGTTGTTTCATGGACAGGATTTTTATTTCAATGATCCCATGTACTGATGAAGATGACCAGGAAGATGTTCAGTGATTTCACATTAGTCACGGGAAAAGAATAATTAGGCTTTGATATATCTGAAACCATGCACAAAATTGAACTTCTTGTAAAAAATATCTAAATGTTTTAATCCACGACATCACCACTTTGCAATGTAGAGTGTCCTTCCAAATTTGCCACTAGATGGCAACATTTAAATAATGAAGTCCCAGATAACAGTTTGACAACAAAAAATAGTGTCCTTAATAGGATTTCAATTATGATGCATCTTACACCTTTTCTTTCAACAAAACAGTTTCATAAATATGAACTGTCCAGAGTTATCATTTGAATTCCCAGTCTTAGCAGGTCTGTACCAGATTTTTTAGATATTTAAATTGTAATTCTAAGTACAAAAGGACAGTATATATTCAAAATCCCCTATAGGCAGAATATATATTCTGAAATCACCCTAGACAGAGAAAAATCACATATAAGGCTAACAATGTCCTTTTAACCCATTCTGTTTAAAGCAGCCAGAATTGATTATTGCAAATGCCTAAGAATAAAGAAAGCATCTTCAAGAAGAAAATGGAAGAAAAATAATACACTACGGGAAAGCCAGGATACGAGGCTTTCTCTTTTGTTTGGATTTACACTGGAGTCTCACAGCTATTTTACAAACTAGTCTAAGTTTATTATCAAATGCTTTGCATTGTTATTTAGCTTGATTTGTGCAGTTGTGTAGAATTTATAACTACATTTCAGGAACAAGTAATTACAATCATTTAAAATGTGATTCACCATATAGCACTTTGGTCCTTCTCCAACATTACTACTATATTACTCAAAGTATTACAATAGAATTTTGTAACTTTCTAACTTTGTACCTGATAATATTTTAGAGTAAATATTTCTGGAATAAAAGAACACTGGAATAAAATCCATACAGAAGAATGTCAAACTCAATTTAGGATGATACTTTTTCTTTTGAAATCAAATATGTGAGCAACAGGACAGTGTTCAATTTGTGACGTTTATTGGAATCAACGGCATATAAAACATAAGAGGAAAAGAACTAGGAGCAGAAGTAGCCCTCAAGTTTGCTCCATTATTTGATACAGTTATGGCTGATTTCATCTCTGTCTCAACTCCACTTTCCTGCTTGCTCTTCAAAACCCTTCAACTCATTATTAATTAAAAATCTGTCTATCTCATTTCTAAATTTACTCAATTTCCCGGCATTCATCATCTCTTGGGCAGTGAATTCCACAGATTCACAACCCTTTGAGAGAAGTACTTTCTCTTTATCTCTGTTTAAAATCTGCTACCCCTCATATTAAAACTATGACGTTTCATTCCAGGTGTCCCACAAGAGGAACACCTGCTCTACATCCACATTTAACATTCCCTTTAACATCTTATATATCTCAATTAGATCTTCACTCATTCATCTAAACGCTAGAGAATAGAGGCCTAAACTCTTCGTGCGATAAGCCCCAACACCCACAGCCCCCCTACATTCTTGTATTCCTTCACAGACTATTACTTTCATCCCAGATGCTGGAATATCATAACCCAGCAGCTGTATTATCCTTGCTAAGATTAAAAAGATGAAGGTAGAGAAGGAGGTGAGACAGGGATGAACAATAATTGCACAAACAAAGCTACAAGGTTCAGTTGGTTTTAGCTGTGGGCGGGAAAGCAGTCAAGAAGGCAGGGACCAGTGTGTTCGATCTCATTGAGTCATCTATTGAGATAGGGTGTACTGAGGGCATTGCAGCTATCTGTGGATGCATGAAAAGCAGTCTAAGAGGAATGTCATCACCTACATCTGGCACCACATAAAAATAGAAATGTAGCCAAGTGCCTAGCGAGGAAGTGCTACGGCTGTGATGGTGAAGATCCCAGCAGCATTTAGTTTCTTTGTCACAGGCTTCATTCAATTTCAACTGGGGATATATGGGCCAACTTTCAACTTACAGTTCACATGGGAATTGTGAGTTCTTTAAAGGGACTCTGAGGCTTTTTATAGGGAAGCAAGACAGTTTATCCAAATTGTCATGGACCTAGACAGCCAAGATGGCCCAGCCATCAGATTTGCTGACATTGCTATACACAACTGGACATAGAATCTCAGTATATTACATTTATTGGTTCTCCTTTGTCAATTTTTTTGTAGCTTCTTCAAAAATCCTCCAACAAGTTAATCAAATATAATTTCCTATTCATAAATCCATGCTGACTATACCCAATCAGATCATTATCAACCAGATGTCTATTTATCCCATCTATTATAATGGGTCCAAACACTTTCCCTACTACTGATGTAAGGCTCATGGGTCTGTAGTTGCCTGGTTTCACTCTCATTTCTCCTCAAATAATGGAGTGATATTTACTACCTTCCAATCTGTAGGAATAATTCTAGGATGTATAGAAATTTGGAAGATAATCACCAATATACCAACTATCTCTGTAGCCACCCTCTTCAACATACTCAGATGTAGATCATCAGCTGCTGGACATTGATTTACTTTCAACCCCATTAACTTCTTCGGTATAACCTTCTTACTAATGCTAATTTCAATTCAATTCCTCATTCTTTCCATCCACTTGGACCTCTAATTCTGGGTAATTTGTGATACCTTCCTCAGTGAAAACAGACACAAAATAATTACTTGGCTTATCTACCGTTTCTCCATTTCTCACATACTTATGGAAGCTTTCACAGTCTGTTTTTATGTTTTTCGTTAGATTGTGCTCATATTCTACTCTCCCTCTCCTTTTCAGTTTCTGTTTAATTTTTGCTTTCCTTCATCTTCAACTTCGTGCCACTTCAGCAGGCACAGCTTGAGGAATCCTACTGACAGCTCTGTTGTCTTGCCTGGCCTAATTTTGACAGATGGGGAATAGGGTGTAAAAGGCATCAGACTCTGGAGTCTCCCACACAGACGCAGATATAACCTCTTCAACCTGACTTGTTAAAGATGTCTGTATCCCAGAGAGAGGATCGTTGATACACAAGTGCACCTCTGGCATATTCTGTGGCAACTTCCTTGGTGCCTGGCTGTCACCTCTTGTCCATGTCAGTACACAATGTTACCCTCACTCATCCCAGGAATGGATCACCTAAAAGAAGGTCAACAACCCTTGATGTTCTCTTGCCTAGTCAGTGAATGAACACATCCTGGGTGACTTGGCAAGTTGGATCCACAAGTGGCTTAGTGGTATGAGGCAGAGTGTGGTGGTCGAAGGTTGCTTGTGTTACTGGAGGCTGGTGTCCAGTGGTGTACCACAGGGGTCAGCACTGGATCCCTTATTGTTCATGATGTATATAAAAATATAGAAGAAATTGCGAGGCCACAATAAATTAGTTTGCAGATGACATGAAGATTGGCTGAGAGTTTGACATTGAGGAAGAAGCTCTGAGGTTACAGGAGGATGTAAACAGATTGGGCAGATGAGCAGGTCAGTGGCACATGGAGTTTAACTCTGATAAATGTCAGGTGATTCACTTTGGGAAAAAAATAACAAGACAAGGGAGTACTCAATGAATGGCACAACTCTAGGAAGCTCAGAGGAACAGAAGAATTTTGAGATCTTTGTTCACAGAGACCTGAAGGCAGCAGGACAAGTTAACAGGGTAGTTAGAAATGCGTAAGGGGTACTTACCTTCATCAGTTGTGACATTTATAATGGGGGCAGGAAGGTCATGCTGGAGCTATACAAAACTTCAGTTAGAACACACCTGGAGTGCTGTATGCATTTCTGATCACTACATTGTAGCAATGATGTGATTATATTGAAGTGGGTACAAAGGTGATACACTGGGATGTTGCTGGAATGGAACACTTTAGCAATGAAGAGAGGCTGTATAAATTTGGATTTTGTTTTCCTTTGAGCCGAGAAGGCTGAGAGGTGTTGTGATTAAGGTATATAAGATTATGAAGGGCAGAGACAGAGCGGAGGGAAAGTAGCTGTTTGCCTTTGTTGAAGGGTCAATAACAAGTGAGCATAATATTAAGCTGAAAGGCAGGATGTTTACAGGGAATTTGAGGAAATACTTTTTCACCCAGACTGTAGTGTGAATCTGGAATGCACTGCTTAGAAGGGTAGTTGAAGCAGGAAGCCTCACAATCTTTCAAAGTACTTGGATAAACATTTAAAATGTCATAACATTCAAGGCTATAGCCAAGAGGTAGAAAATGGGAGGAGTGTAGATTTGGAGTAGTTTTTTAGGTTGGTGCAGAATCAATGGGCCAAAGGGCCTCTACCATTCTGTACAGTTCAATCTCTCTATGATGAGCTGCATGTGTTTAAAATTTATTTGGAGCATTATGGGACCTCTATCGGCCTGCTTCTACTATGCAAACAGAGACCCCACCAGCTGTCAGGATATACACAGCAAGCTACCAGACAATGTGGGTCAATACCCATTCCTTAGGAGTTTCTTTACAGTGTAGTGAGGGCAGACATCAATGCTGAAGGTCAACATTGCTTCCAGTGTACCAGTGCAGTCTTTGATGAACTGAGGGATAATTTATTTTGTGACATTGCTTTGATTGCTCACCACCCCTCCCTCCACGCCACGATTGGACACTGCCATCACTGACATTCCATCAGTGTCCTTGCTATTGCCTCTTAGACATATTTCTGCCACTCAGGCAAAGGTAGTGTTTTGCAAAGCCCAGCCCTCAAAGTACAATAATGTTTGATGGACTTACAGAAGCCCAGCAATGTTCAGCAACTGCTGCCCAATGGCGGAATCAAAGTCGGTTTTACCAGGACAGGCAGATTGAGTACAATCCGTAATCTGCCTATTATAAACGGCCCCAAATGTACATGCTGGTCGATTTGATCAATCACTCTCTGAGACTAACTATGTACCTGACCTTGCACTGGTACTGTCATCATTCAGTTGCATGTTAGACAGAATGTCTTTTTTTAGACTGACAGCAGCACCCTGTTAGTGGAAAATACCACTTGTGTAAGCATTCCATAGAAGCGACATGAAATGGTCTTTAATAAATCTGGCTGCACTAAAAGCTACGTGAGCAATAAATTTAAGATAATGGCCCATATCTTTCAGCAGGTGGATAATTATTGGAGAAACACAGACTGGAGTTTTAGACCATGACCATGCAGGTGTCCTGGTATAGCTGACTTTGTAGGAATTGCCTGGGAACTGAAATTTCTGATGGGCAATTCCCAGTATCTCAAACATTCCAGAAAATGCACCAATTCTTGAGTTAGAATTAAAGCCTACAGTTGGTTCTAACATATTTACTTGAATAGTTAGCTACAAACAGTTAGAGGAATTAAAACCTGCTCTTATTCCTAGATAACAAAGTGTGGAGCTGGATGAACACAGCAGGCCAAGCAGCATCCCAGGAGCACAAAAGCTGACGTTTCGGGCCTAGACCCTTCATCAGAGAGGGGGATGGGGTGAGGGGTCTGGAATAAATAGGGAGAGAGGGGCCGCGGACCGAAGATGGAGAGAAAAGAAGATAGGTAGAGAGGGGAGTATAGGTGAGGAGGTAGGGAGGGGATAGGTCAGTCCAGAGAAGATGGACAGGTCAAGGAGGCGGGATGAGGTGGTAGGTAGGAAATGGAGGTGCAGCTTCGGGTGGGAGGAAGGGATGGGTGAGAGGAAGAACAGGTTAAGGAAGCAGAGACAGGCTGGGCTGGTTTTGGCATGCAGTGGGGGGAGGGTAAGAACTGGGCTGGTTTTAGGATGCAGTGGGGGGAGGGGACGAGCTGTGCTGGTTTTGTGATGCAGTGGAGGGAGGGGAAGAACTGGGCTGGTTTTGGGATGCAGTGGGGGGAGGGGACGAGCTGTGCTGGTTTTGTGATGCAGTGGGGGGAGAGGAAGAACTGGGCTGGTTTTGGGATGCAGTGGGGGAAGGGGAGATTTTGAAGCTTGTGAAGTCCACATTGATACCATTGGGCTGCAGGGTTCCCAGGCGGAATATGAGTTGCTGTTCCTGCAACCTTCGGGTGGCATCATTGTGGCACTGCAGGAGGACCATGATGGACATGTCGTCTGAGGAACGGGAGGGGGAGTTGAAATGGTTCGCGACTGGGAGGTGCAGTTGTTTGTTGCGAACCGAGCGAGGGTGTTCTGCAAAGCGATCCCCAAGCCTCCACTTGGTTTCCCCAATGTAGAGGTAGCCACACCAGGTGTAATGGATACAATACACCACATTGGCAGATGTGCAGGTGAACATCTGCTTGATATGGAAGGTCACCTTGGGGCCTGGGATAGGGGTGAGGGAGGAGGTGTGGGGGCAAGTGTAGCACATCCTGCGGTTGCAGGGGAAGGTGCCGGGTGTGGTGGGGTTGGAGGGGAGTGTGGAGCGAACAAGGGAGTTGTGGAGAGAGTGGTCTCTCTGGAAGGCAGACAAGGGTGGGGATGGAAAAATAGCTTGGGTGGTGGGGTCGGATTGTAGATGGCGGAAGTGTTGGAGGATGATACGTTGTATCCGGAGATTGGTGGGGTGGTATGTGAGAACGAGGGGGATCCTCTGGGGGCGGTTGTGGTGAGGGCGGGGTGTGAGGGATGTGTTGTGGGAAATGCGAGAGACGCAGTCAAGGGCGTTCTCGACCACTGAGGGGGGAAAGTTGCGGTCCTTGAAGAATGTGGACATCTGGGATGTGCGGGAGTGGAATGCCTCATCGTGAGAGCAGATGCGGCGGAGGCAGAGGAATTTGGAATAGGGGATGGAATTTTTGCAGGACGGTGGGTGGGAGGAGGTGTACTCTTGGTAGCTGTGGGAGTCAGTGGGCTTGAAATGGACATCAGTTACAAGCTGGTTGCCTGAGATGGAGACTGAGAGGTCCAGGAAGGTGAGGGATGTGTTGGAGATGGCCCAGGTGAACTTGAGGTTGGGGTGGAAGGTGTTGGTAAAGTGGATGAACTGTTCAAGCTCCTCTGGGGAGCAAGAGGCGGCGCCGATACAATCATCAATGTAACAGAGGAAGAGGTGGGGTTTGGAGCATGTGTAGGTGCGGAAGAGGGACTGTTCCACGTAACCTACAAAGAGGCAGGCATAGCTTGGGCCCATGCGGGTACCCATGGCCACCCCCTTTGTCTGTAGGAAGTGGGAGGAGTCGAAAGAGAAGTTGTTGAGGGTGAGGACGGGTTCGGCTAGGCGGATGAGGGTGTCGGTGGAGGGGGATTGGTCGGGCTTGCAGGACAGGAAGAAGCGGAGGGCCTTGAGGACATCTGCATGAGGAATACAGGTGTATAGGGACTGGACATCCAAGGTGAAAATGAGGTGTTGGGGTCCAGGGAATTGGAAGTCCTGGAGGAGGTGGAGGGCGTGGATGGTGTCACGGACGTAGGTGGGGAGTCCCTGGACCAAAGGGGAGAAAATGGAGTCCAGATAGGTGGAGATGAGTTTGGTGGGGCAGGAACAGGCTGAGACAATGGGTCGACCAGGGCAGACAGGTTTGTGGATTTTGGGAAGGAGATAGAAACGGGCTGTGCGGGATTGGGGAACAATGAGGTTGGAGGCTGTGGGTGGGAGGTCCCCTGAGGTGATGAGGTCATGGATGGTGTTGGAGATGATGGTTTGGTGCTCAGGGGTGGGGTCATGATCAAGGGGGCGGTAGGAGGAGGTGTTGGAGAGTTGGCGCTTTTCCTCAGTGATGTAGAGGTCAGTGCGCCATACTACCACTGCGCCACCCTTGTCTGCGGGTTTGATGGTGAGGTTGGTGTTGGAGCGGAGGGAGCAGAGGGCTGCCTGTTCTGCGAGGGAGAGGTTGGAGTGGGTGAGAGGGGTGGAGAGGTTGAGGCTGTTGATGTCTCGACGGCAGTCGGAGATGAAGAGGTCAAGGGAGGGCAGGAGCCCTGGGGGTGGTGTCCAGGAGGAGGACTTGTGTTGGAGGCGGGTTAAGGGGTCAGTGGAGGGAGGGTTAGGCTCCCGGTTAAAGAAGTAAGCGTGGAGGCAAAGGCGGTGGGAAAACTGCTCGATGTTTTTCCCCCCGCAGTGGTCGAGACCGCGTCTCTCGCATTTCCCGCAACACATCCCTCACACCCCACCCTCACCACAACCACCCCCAGAGGATCCCCCTCGTTCTCACATACCACCCCACCAACCTCCGGATACAACGTATAATCCTCCGACACTTCCGCCATCTACAATCCAACCCCACCACCCAAGCTATTTTTCCATCCCCACCCTTGCCTGCCTTCCAGAGAGACCACTCTCTCCACGACTCCCTTGTCCGCTCCACACTCCCCTCCAACCCCGCCACACCCGGCACCTTCCCCTGCAACCGCAGGAAGTGCTACACTTGTCCCCACACCTCCTCCCTCACCACTATCCCAGGCCCCAAGATGACCTTCCATATCAAGCAGATGTTCACCTGCACATCTGCTAATGTGGTGTATTGTATCCATTACACCTGGTGTGGCTTCCTCTACATTGGGGAAACCAAGCGGAGGCTTGGGGACCACTTTGCAGAACACCCCCGCTCGGTTCGCAATAAACAACTGCACCTTCCAGTCGCGAACCATTTCAACTCCCCCTCCCATTCCTCAGATGACATGTCCATCATGGGCCTCCTGCAGTGCCACAATGATGCCACCCGAAGGTTGCAGGAACAGCAACTCATATTCCGCTTGGGAACCCTGCAGCCCAATGGTATCAATGTGGACTTCACAAGCTTCAAAATCTCCCCTTCCCCCACTGCATCCCAAAACCAGCCCAGTTCTTCCCCTCCCCCCACTGCATCCCAAAACCAGCTCAGCCTGTCTCTGCCTCCCTCACCTGCTTTTCCTCTCACCCATCCCTTCCTCCCACATCAAGTCACACCTCCATTTCCTACCTGCCACCTCATCCCACTCCCTTGACCTGCCCATCTTCCCTGGACTGACCTATCCCCTCTCTACCTCCTCACCTATACTCTCCTCTCTACCTATCCTGTTTTCTCTCCATCTTCGGTCTGCCTCCCCCTCTCTCCCTATTTATTCCAGTCCCCTCTCCCCATCCCCCTCTCTGATGAAGGGTCTAGGCCTGAAACGTCAGCTTTTGTGCTCCTGAGATGCTGCTTGGCCTGCTGTGTTCATCCAGCTCCACACTTTGTTATCTTGGATTCTCCAGCATCTGCAGTTCCCATTATCACTGTTTTTACTCCTGGTTAATTGCAAAAAAGACATCACTGACCACCACTATCCCACCAACTACCACCGCCCCTACCCCCTCCAGGGCACCCAATTAGCCTCCAAACACTTAATTGTTCCCCAGGACCTGGTGCCCTTCTGTGATCCAACAATCAATACCACTCCGCCCCTACCAAAACCATGGACACTCAACAACAATGCTTGCCCAATTTCCCCACCACTGTCCCATGGTCTAACACCTACACACCTTGACTCAAACTCCAAAATCTCTGTGACCCAATTGCCAATATCCTGACCCACCACAGTCTGGACCTCCCCCAGTTTCCACCTCCTGAAACATGATTCCCAACCCCAATGATACCACTCTCCTAACTCCAATGTTTATAACCCTGAATTTCTTTCTTGGATTCCTACCATCAATCCCATCCCTGACTTGACCTGACCCAACAATGCTTGATCATATTCTGCTCTGAACAAACTTGTTTTCACATTTTCTAATGCCTCAATCTGACATCCCCTGAACTATCCAAATTACCGAAAGTTCGTTCCCAATTATCTACCACTTTCTATTCCCAGCTCACCATCCTGGCACTTGTACCACCTTCAATAGACTCACCCCAAAGCTCCAAATTGTCCCACAACCCAACAGCATCTGACTTATCCTGGACCCTGACAATTTATGTGTTGCCCTCGAAGCACCCCTTGACAACTTACTGTGCTCAGGGACTCATTCTCAGCCAGTAAAAGGGTTACGTCCAAGTTTTGCACATTTTTCAAATTACCCAGAAGCTTGGACAACATTTATTGCTTTCTCCATGATGACCCCTCAACCAATCAACATTGATTTACCAACTGACCAGGACTCTTTCCTCCTATAGCTTTTTTTTTGTGATTAGTTGAAATTTGACCTTTTTGCATTTGTCCTGATGAGTGTAGGATGAAAAGTTTTGACATGTCTTTGCTTTCAACAATATTCCAACTTAGGTACTAGTCGGTTGATTCAGCAACTGTTTACAGTGTTGCTTTAGCACAGCAGTTCTGCATTTATGAGATTCTGTACACATAAGTAGAAATGTCAGCTTGCAAAAAAGTAAACCATGTTGCTAATGTGTTTTGAAAGCACTGCTGAGAACTGGCATTAAAAAAGATTTTGGAATCTTACTATAATGTATATGATGTCACATTTGTTTGCACACAGTGGGACCATTTGAGAAGTCTATACTCACACATCTATGCTTTTTCAGGCTCGGTGGCTACGCTAACACGCCAACAAGTTCCTGTACAGATACTAAGCAAATTAAACCCAGAGTCAAGCAGTGTGATTCAGAACCTGCTCAATAGCCATGAGTAAGAAGGCACACAGTTAAAATCCAACATCAGCTTCATCCCATCGCATCTGTCCAGAGTTAGCTGACAGATCTATTCAATGCAAAATTTCATTTTGCTCTAGGATTTGTTCAGAGGAATAAGATACTTCCATGTTACCACTGATACATATTTGAAACCATCCAAGCTAATGAAGATAGAGGTTAATTGCCTAACAATAGATCTGCTTGCACTGAAAATAAGGAAGTGCATTATTTCTTAACAAAGATCGATGGTGATACTCACTGGTCTTTCATCAGCCTGATCTGAATCTGGCCAGCACTGGCAAAGAAGTGTTGTCTTCCTTTGTTGAGAAGAAAGTCTTACTCAGGCAGCATTTGGGCAGTCTCAGTTTCATTTCTAATATTAATTGAATGAAGTAGCCATAAAATATTTCTCTAAGCATACATTCCCTCAAATAATTTCCAATCCATTAGCCCCTTTTTTTTAATCCACTTTTCCGCACTGAATGGAGAACAAAATAATTTGGTTAACTTGTCAGATGTTAAACTGAAGGACCATTTCTGACATTCACTTCAACAAAAACAAAAACGTTCAATGAGGGTCAACAATATGGAAATGCATTCAAACAAATAGTGAACTAAGTATTCCATTCCACAGGGCTACAATTAAACTTTGTTTACATTCAAGTATGAAAAGAAGTAAAACTTTAAGAGCAGCGTTTATTAACAGCTAGAAGTAACATGCATAAAAACTGACTAGCCTTGTGAAAACAAATCTTCTGCAGAAACCTAGCTTTTAATGAATGCTAAGGATCCCCGGACCAAAATGTATGGTTTATCTGTTGCAAGGCGTATTAGAAATTCAGTTTATATAATTTTGTCAATTGAAGTCAGTGTCTAACTTTTGACTGAGAAGCAAATGTGCAACGATACTTGCAGAGTATAAAAGAAATAAGTGTCTCCCATTTAAGACGCAGATGAGGACGAATTTATTCCTACCACAGGACCTTTAATCTCTGGAATTCTATACACCTAAGTGAAGTGGCAACTGAGTTCTTGCGTAAATTCAAAGCTGAGTTTGACAGATTTTTAATTTATGAGAGAGGTGAGGGTTATGAAGAGAGTGAGGAATGGAACAGCAGGAAGTGGAATTACGGCCACAATCGATGATGAGTGGTAGAGAAAGCGCAGTGGACAGAACAGCCTATTCCTGCTTCTATTTCTTACATTCTTATGGAGCAAAAATGGATGTGAAAATCAACAGTGAATATGATAAACAAAAAACAGGCATGAGACCCTTTGGATGTCAGTATCAAAGGGATTAAGTCCGAAACTAGAAAAGGTCTGAATAAAGGGAATATATGGCACAGGTAAGATCATTGTGAAGACCACAACTAAAAGTGCTGTTTGTTTTGATTACATTTTTTAAGGCGGGAAAAACTTTACATTGGAAGCAGTTCAGAGAAGGCTTGCTTGGATAATTCCTGGGATGAAGGGTTTGTCTTATCAAGAAAGGTTGAGGAGGGCCCAGAATTATAGCAGCTTAAAAGAATGGGAAGTAATCTCATTAAAACATACAAATTTCTGAAGGGACTTGGCAGGGTGATGCTGACAGGATATCTCCTGTCATGAGGAAGGCAAGAAATAGGACATAAACTTTTAAAATAAGAGGTTTGCCATTTGGGATGGGTTGAGGAGGAATTTGTTCTATTAGGGGCATATTAGCGTGAGGAATTCTCTTAGTCCATGAGCAGTAGCATCTTGGTGGTTGAATCTCTTCAATAAATTAAATGTTTCATCTATAAGGTAGTTGAGGGAAGCAAGCAGAAAACTAGAGTAAATCACATAAACCAAGATCTTATTAAGCAGCAGAGCAAGCTTTAGGGAATGAATCACTTACTGCTTTTCCTATTCCTTGGTTCCATAGGTTTTCTTCTTTATTTGTAAAAGTTCTCTGCACAAATGTGTAAGAGAGAGAAGTTGGGTGTCACTGGCAGTGGTTGATAGAAAACCACAAGTTTAATGTGCAGCTGTGCTTTTCCTTCCCACTGAACAATAAAGTTACTAAAAAACAAGTTCAAATTTACTCTCCGGTTCCATGCTCTGTCCCTTTGATGCCATTATTCAAAGGATCTAATGCCTGTTTTCTTTTATGTAATGTGCTCGGAATGCCTATTTTCATGTTACAAATTTTCGCTCAATATTTTAAAAACAAACTGGGCACACATAATCTATTAAAATGCAATTGCAAATCACGTGGCCTTTTGCATTTGAGTTACAGGCAACACCGTTAAATCTCCAGTGAATATCTAATTTTATATAGATGCTCCCATGGTGGCTCAGTAGTTAGCACTGCTGCCTCTCAGTGCCAAGGGCTCTGGTTTGAGCCCAGGTGACAGGTGACAGTCTGTGTCAGTCCAAGGAATGTATGGCTTAGGTGGATTGACCATGCTAAATTGCCCATGGTGTCCAGGGATGTGAAGGCTAGGTGGATTAGCCATGGGAAATGCAGGGTCACAGGAATGGAAGGGGTCTGATTGAGTTGCTGTTCAGAGGCGCAGTGTGGCCTCGATGGGCCAAGTGGCTTGCTTTCACATGGTAGAGATTTTCTGACTCTTAGACATCCAGGAAATTCATCCAACTCTTTGTTTAAGACTCAATTAAAGTAGAAGAACAATGGAATCTTCAGATTATTCAGTTCCATCCAGGGCTCATTGTGAAATACTGAGACGATTGAAACTCACCTGGGGACAGCTTGAAATAAATAGGACTTCTTATATCAAAATGACTGTTTCAAACCTTCAGAACATAACAAAAGATTTTGGAATCAAAATGAACATTACTCCCTGATTTGGAAGCGGGTTTGAATTTGTAGAAAGTCACATGGTGGAGGAGCTTTTTTGTCTTTCTTTTGAATCATCTAGAAGATGTTTATCAGTGGGTCTGCCAGAAAGCCATTGAACCAAC
Organism: Stegostoma tigrinum; assembly: GCF_030684315.1. Lineage (NCBI taxonomy): Eukaryota > Metazoa > Chordata > Chondrichthyes > Orectolobiformes > Stegostomatidae > Stegostoma > Stegostoma tigrinum. Next base: position 33,439,100 of record NC_081371.1, on the reverse strand, counting down.
AGTTCAGAGGTTAGGAAGGAACACCATAAATTAATTGTAAATCATCAAACAGCCAAGGTAATTAATACTTTCATGAGAAGGAGATCCCAATGGAGAAAAGGACTCCCCCAATCTGTTTCAACATCAAAGTTAGCTGAGAAGCAACGTCCTAGAAATTTAATGACAGGAAGCACAGAGCCTGCTGAGAATTCTTCATTTTACAACAATCTTATTCAACTTTACAGCACCAATTTCATTCATGAAACCAGGTTTGCCTCAAAGGAGGCCGGACACTGTAAATCACAGAATGATTTGGAAAAGTATATTATCTATGTTTGCAAACAGTTTTTGTGTACATATGCACCTGCATGAGATTCAGTGGATGATGTTGTGTTATTTTCAGGGTAGATAAGCGATACTAAATAACCTTTATTTAACTCATAACAGCTTGCTGCTGCTTTCTTAAAAATGGGATCCACACTCTAGAGGTAACAAAAAATACGTCTGGCGTATAATAAGCATACTCATCAGGGAAGTGAAGGGAACACCATCACTTTGTCACTAATACTATAAAGTAGCTTTTCCGACAGGATGGTGTCACATTTCCAGTGTGGGACAAGCGCAAGCCTATCTCAGATTCCTATCATACTTGTTTATTAGAGACATCTAAAATAAATATAGTTAAGAAATTAATTTTGAATACTTTGTTTGAATCCAATATTGTCTTGTTCACTCGAGTCAGAATCTGAGAAAAGATTACTTAAGAGTAGATTGTATTACTCAATATGCACTGTATTCATTTCCAGACCTCTGGAATTAAAGAATGCTAGCTATTCAACTACATGTTGTGTTTCTGATGCCCAAAATTGTGAAGTAACTTTCAAAAGCCATTGCAGATATTTCTTCTGCCGAACAGCTACAAACATGGCGAAAATCTCCAGTGTAAGAACAACAAAAATTTACTTTTACATAGTGTGGTTAGCACAATGAAGCATCACAAAGTCCTTTACAGGAGCACAATCAGATAGAATTTAACATATATCAGAGATGAAAATATTAGAATAAGTTATCAAAAGCTTGATTAAAGAGGTAGATTTGAAGGAACATTTGAAAGGAGCAGCAAAAGTGAGGATCAAATTTCAATTAATGAGCATTCACAATTCATGGACACCTCGATTAATATTGCAAAGTATACATGTTTGTTCTCAGCTCAAGTGTACTTTTAAATATATTTCATTTTCAGCTGGGCAACAGATTAATATATAGAATGAATGAGATGGAAGGATTTGCCTGATCATAATGTTGAAGTTTGGAATTTGTTTTGTTTGCTGAATTTGACTCATATTCCTGCCTTCTCTTGCACTTCCTTGACCAGAATTGGGTAATTACTTTCATTTTCAATGCTGAATTCAGTGGCGTTCTTCGTTTTGCCAATCAGTAGTAATGAATCAATTATTCATGATGATTTTCTTTTCATCTCTCATTTTACCTTTACCTAGTAATGCCAATCTCACGCCTGAGTCAGAAAATTGAGGGTTCAAGCTATATCTCAGTGATCCTAATACCTAACATAGGCTTACACTGCAGCAATGAAACCATAGGAGTGCTACATTGTTCAAGTGAGATGTTAGTCATAAGCCACCCCTGCTTTGTCAGTTGATGTAAAAGATCCTGTTGTATTGTTTGAAAAGTGAGAGTGTTCTCAAGTTTTAGCCAGCATCTATCACTTGATTATCTTACTAAAACAGATTATCTGGTCAATAAATTATTTTTCCACTTAGTTGTCTGTAAGTAGCATTCCATTTAGTAAAAAAAAGGTCAGGAGGGGTTAAATCTGCTCTGCTCTATTTAATTCCTTTGATGGGACACAAGAAATATTTTAATTTCAATTTTAGCATGTAGCTACATCATATACCAATTAAGGCAAAGTGCTCATCAAAACTAACTGTGACAAAAAAAATGTTGAAAAATGAACAAATTAAAATGTTTTCAGAGAAGATGAGTTGTATGGTTTTGATCTGAGCCTATTATTGTTTCATTATGTCTGATATTGTCAACAATTGCAAAATGTGTAGATATCCGTGAATTCTCGGTGAATGGGTGTTTTTCTCAATTTGCTTTATCACCAGAAGCTGTCTTATAAGAGACTGAGAGCAACAGGGAGATAGGCAGCCAGCTTTTCAGTTCTGCTATTATGAATGCATCATTATTCTCTCTGCTCAACCCAAAGCTATTGCCGGAATACAATTCATCTATGCATTTCCTTGTTTGGCTTCATTGTATTTTTTTCACAAGATGGAAAATCTGCAGGTGAGCCTTTAGTCCCAATTATGTAATTTCCAGAAAGATATAAATTGAATAGAGATATCTAGATCCAAGTGATTGACTCCAGTTTAATGACACTTTAAATATTGTTCAGGTTGTGTCCTGTTTATTAATGGTTTCACAAATTGACACAACCTATGTCAATTGATCCCTGCAGCCATCTTAAGTTAGTGTTTTCCCTGTTTAAAAACTATTTCTAGTCCCTGCAAGGACTCATTTGTTAAAAATCATTTGATCGAAGTTGAAATTGATTGTCCATTTTTGTAGCCATTGTATCATTAAACAAAATAATGTCATGGAAGTAATTTAATGTGCTTTAACATCTTCCCCAACTGATAGTGGTACTGAATTTCATCAATATCTAATCAATAGGGGAATGAAGTTATGGGGAAAAGGCAGGAGTTTAGAGTCAAGGATGAGCAGATCAGACATGATTTTATTGAATGGTGGAGCAGGTGTGATGGGCTGAATGGCCTACATTTGCTCCTATATTTTAAGATCTTTTAAAGATCATTGTTTACTTAATGGAGAATCAAGGAATGGAATACATCAGCGACAGTAGGATCTGCATTTCTGAAGAAGGGTCTCGATCCAAAACGTCAGCATTCCTGCTCCTCTGATGTTACATGGCCTGCTGTGTTCATCCAGCTCTACATCTTGTTATCATGGAATACATCACATGTATTTGACCCAGAGGCATTAGTTGAGAAACAATGCAACAAACAGGTACCTTCACAGCATTAATGTGAGCTGTGCAAACTAAATCACAATGCATTTAATCTTAGTTAATATTCTTTTGGCAACATTACACAGTACTGCAATCTTTTACAAATGTCACCACACAATACAGAAATGGAAAACATTGACAGAAAATTGATACAAGAAAGTTCTACATCCCTCCACAGCTACTCAAACAACATGCATTAATTTTCTAAAATATGATGCTGGGAAGCGAATTTAATCTTGAATAATCCAGTGGATTATTCATCAAAATTATTCTGGCAGATATTTGCAATGTTATGCATTTGTTATTTTTTCAAAAAGATGAGAGAGGGAGAACAGAAACAATGGTGGGAGAGGGTAATGTTAATTTTGATATTCACGCTCCCAGATCATCATCACCACTTTTATGCCCTGGACATTTCATAGATGATCCTCATTTATGTGCCACTGGTAAATTTGAAATGGGAACCAGAAGCTCAAAGGCTGTTTTCCAGTGGTAAAGCATTGGAGGTTAGCCACTTCTTAAGCCATCAGAGCTCAGGCAGGTCAGAACTAGAATTTATTGACTGCCCATCCATTCAAAGTTAAGTTTTGTTATTGTAAATTTAGTGCTAAATGTTTCCCTGACTCACACTGAACCAATAACAGGTTCAAGTTGAACTCTCAATCGTGGAGAAAGGAATACAGGGCTGAATCACACAATTTTTTGAAGTGTGAGCTGGGTTTGTTTTTTTTTTGGAGGGTTTCTGAAATGTGAGGCCTCGCAAGATTTCCCATTGTATCATACCAAATGTGCCTCATTAACCACCTACTCTGCCATTTTGGCATTCATCATTTCTAATTCTATCTACATCTTACCATGCGCTGGTCCCCAAATAAGTTGTTGCTCACTGGGTATCCACTGAAAGATTGATGTCCGTTGTGCCTGCACCTTTAAGGCCATTGTGCATTTGGACAAGCTCAGAGATTAGATTAGATTAGATTGGATTCCCTACAGTGTGGAAACAGGCCCTTCAGCCCAACAAGTCCATACCGCCCCTTGGAGCATCCCACCCAGACCTATCCCCCAATAACACACACACCCCTGAACACTACGGGCAATTCAGCATGGCCGATCCACCTAGCCTGCACATCTTTGGACTGTGGGAGGAAACCGGAGCAACCGGAGGAAACCCACGCAGACAAGGGGAGAATGTGCAAACTCCACACAGACAGTCACCCGTCTTTTTATCTGAGCTAAATATCAAGGTGAGAAAGAAGAAATGTGAGCCTAGTATATCCACTTGAAGGGGGCAAAGCACAACAAGTCAAGGCATACATGGCAGGGATGCTGTGAGCATCCAGTGGAGGTGCTGAAGTAGTGGTAACATTACTGGATCAGTATTCAGGCAGTCCCAGACTAATGTCCTGAGAATAAGGGTTTGGATCCTGTTGTGGCAGATGTTGAACTATGAATCCAATAAAAATATGGAACAAAAAGCTTGCACAATGGTGATCGTGCAATCATTATTGATCGTCAGAAAAACCCAACTGGTTCACTAATGTCCTTTAGGGAAGGAAATGTTCTATCCTTACTTAGTCTTGCCTACATGAGACTCTAGATCCACAGCAATGTGGTTGTCTCTTAGCTGTCCTCAGGAAATGAGGGATGCGTAATACATAGAGACAGAAAAATAGCAGATGCTAGAATCCAAGGTCGATAAACAGGAGGCTGGAAGAACACAGCAGGCCAGGCAGCATCTAAAGGAAAGGAGCAATCAACGTTTCAGGTATTATCCTTCTTCAGGACTAGATATGGGGTGTAGGGGGAGCTGCAGGTAAAGGGGTTGGAGGGGTAGAGTAGAATGGTGGTGGCAGGTGGACACTGGTACTAGGTCCAATCTAGCTGGTCAATAGGAGGGATGATTTCGGTTGGTAGCTGGAAGGGTGGGTCAGAAGATGGAATGGAAGAGAGGAGGTGGGGCTGGAAGGGGAGCCAGGGGATGGGTGCAAAGTTTATTTGAAATGTTCCTCTCCTCCCAGCCAGTGGTGCCCACATCTAATTAATGAAAGGAATGGATCATGGTGCCATTATTTGCATTGGGAATACATTCCACTAAAGAGATTGAAAAAAAACCCATGAAAGAGCTGCAGATGCTGTAAATCAGGAACAAAAACAAAGTTGCTAAAAAAGCCCAACAGGTCTGGCAACATCTGTGAAGGGAAAATCAGTATTGGGTCCAATGATCCTTCCTTGACTTGATGGGCCAAATGGCCTGCTCCCACACTGTAAGGAATCTATGAAAATCCAGAAACAATCACTCCTCCAACAACACTTAGTAACTGCAATGTGAACCCATCTTCAAGAGACCACTGCAGAAATTCACCAATGCTCCTTACACAGCTCCTTCTGAATCCACGGCCACAATCATCTGGAAGGACAAGGGCAACGGTTATATAGGAACACCATGACCTGTAAGTTTCTCTGTAAGTCACTCAACACCCTGGTATTGAAATATATCACCATCCATTGAGTGCTGCTGGGTCAGATCCTGAAGCTCCGTGCCTAACAAAATGGATTGCAACAGATCAAAATGCCTACTCAACACCACCTTCTGAAGGACAACAAAGGATGGGCATTAAATACTGGCCAAACATCATTAAAAAATATATTTCTCGAAATCTGTTGGGAAAGACAATGGTTTGGGTCAATGAGTGTATAAAATATCCAACTTTCAAACTTGGAAGAAACAATAAAATGTCTGACAGGCGGTGAAGAATTAAAATCAAAAGTAAATGAAATGCATCTGCCTGCTTTGAATTGGCCTGCAATTCCTAGGCATATGAGTCAAAACTGAATGCACCAGCAGCGCTATAGCCTGATGGGCTATAAGAAATTAGCAATTTTATTCTTGACAAAGTTTCACAAACTGAATCGAAGTCTTTTAACCAAGGACATTGAAACAATGTGAATTCCGGTCATCATTAGAAATGAGAAATTAATGCTGAAAGACTTTCTTATTATTTGAGAGGAAGAATTTTGAGAAACATTGTAAAAGTGATTTTATATCTTAACTTTTACATGTTATTGATTAATACAGGATATCTATTAAGATATTGTCAAAATGGACTGATTCATGGACAATAAGTCAAAATGAGGAAAAGAGAATATTAATTGTACTGTTTGCAGTAAGTCAACACTTTTTTTCTAAAAGGTGAAGAATGTTTTAAGTTGTTATTTAAAATGTGATTACTTTTGATTTCTTGGGAATAGCCATTTGGTAATACTTGTCACCTCATGTCTGTCACATGTGGGCCAGACCAGGCAAGGATGGCAGTATCCATCCCTTAAGGGCATTAGTGAACCAGATGGATTTCTTTCCTCCCGACAAGCAGCAACAGTTCCATGGTCATCATTAGACTATTAATTCCATATGTTATCTTGATTAAATTCAAATTTCAACATCTGCCATGGCAAGATTCAAGCCCAGGTTTCCAGATCATTAAAAACCAAAAGAACTGCGGATGCTGTAAATCAGTCACAAAAACAAAGTAGCTGGAAAAGCTCAGCAGGTCTGGCAGCATCTGTGAAGGAGAAAACACAGTTAACATTTTGGGTCCAGTGACCCTTCCTCAGAACTGCTGTTAGAGAGAGCAATTGAGAGTGTGCATGCGATGCCTCATGGCACTGAGTGTGGATCTCAGGATGCGGTGAGAGCAGCTGTCTGTGGAACGTTGAACATCATAGAGGTATTTGTGATCCTGGGAGGATTCAAAACATGAGGGATGAAACTTCAGTTGGAATCTGCATGGGGTGAGTCAGAGCCAGAGGCAGTCACTGAGGAATGTGATATGGCTGCGTAAACGAGTTTTAGCAAATACCTGGAATGACAGTGAAATTAAAGTCGGTGAGCAAGAAGGGATATTGGAATGGAAATCCTGTCAGAGAGAGGACCAGAACTTCTTCAAGGTGGGCATGCCTGGAAGAGATGTGGTAGTGAAGGTTCTGGGGAAGTGTTACTGGACCCGAAACATTAACTCTGTTCCCTCCTTTCCAGATCATTACCTGGTTTTCTGGGTTAATAGTCTAGTGATAATCTCAAGGCCAATGCCATCCCTTTCTAAAAGCAGAACAGTTTGAGACAATTTCTGGATTTCTCAGTGCTTTGACGAATGTGTTTTAATAGACTTCAACTCTGCACAATCTTAACCAGATAATTAGACATTCTGCGACTTACTAACATTTCAAACTGAAAATTTAAAGTGTATTATTTTCTATTCTGTTGTACATGATTTTAGATTGACCATGAAATGATCTGCATGGTAGCATGTGATGCACTTTGATAGTGATGTCATGATTTTTTTTATTGCTGCACACCCCATAAGCCTTTGATGATAAAAGACTTTATGAGTTATTTTGCCCACACGGTACATGATACCCAAGGGATCTCTGTTCACATTGTAGCCTATAAGTAAAAGGCGGGAATAAAATTGCAAATTCAACAGAGGTGGATGTCTGATTAAAAAAAGGGTTTATTACATCTAAAGTAACAGCATTGGTATCAAAAGTTAGAAAAATGATACTGGTCTACAGTTTCTTTACACCATAATTTATCTTTCTACCAACAAAATAATGCTGCTTACGGTCAGAAATATGATCTGTGTTAAAGCTGGCAGCTGACTGCCAACAGAGTGCTGCAATCTCCCCCAGGAAGGTGTTGATCAATCCTTTACTGGTTGAATTTACAAACTGGGCATGGGGTTCAGATACTTCACTGAGTACAAAAGAGGCTTGCGTTGTAAAATTGCCATTCAAGAAAAAGGGAGGGGTGTGAAATCTTACAAGACCTCACTTGGTAAGTATATTAATCAGAAACAAATACGCTGGACTGAATGTTAATTGATGTTGATTTAATAAATATTGCTCCAAGATTCAATTCCACTGGAAGGAAGAGAGATGCAAAGTTTCTACTAAAGTGGTGAAATTTCTTTTTAATAGCTTCATTAGTTTGCTCCCTTTTAGAATCTGTGAAATTTTAGAAATAATTTCTTTACAGTTCAGAATTTTCTATTAGAAATATAAAACTACCTCAGTTATATTCAAACTGATCAACAGTGTAGCATGTCTGTCATCTGAGATTTCTTCATTCTTCAGCAGATGCATAAATTAAAAGTGCTCCAGCAATTTAGTCTTTCTAAGCATATATAACCTGCAAACACTGCAGATGATGTCAAAGCCTCCTGATTTCTAACAGACTCAGCTCCAAGCCTGGATGTGTATTCGTCCACTCTACCTTTCCATCAGGCATTACTTGTGGAAATAGGAAAGTAGCTTCCTAATTAATCAAAGTCAGATTTGCCTGAATGCCTAGAATCACTGCTGTTCCTTGTCCCAGCTTCTCTCATATTCTCTCTCTGTTTTACCTTGAAAACTTCTGCTCAAAACTGGGAATGCCTGAAGGGGTTGCACGGTAAGTCAATGTGAAATTATCTCAGCAGGAAGAAGTTGCTTTTCAGCTTAAATGATTTAAGGCAGCAATTTTTCACACTCTCAAACTCTGACAAATGCCCAGATTGCCTCTCACGTTTCACTTAGAAATATTCAAAGAAAGCTATTTTTTATTAAAACACTCCAGAGAAAATTGCATGTCACTTTCCCTTTGAAATAAGTTTATTTCTCTTGACAGTGACAATTTTCACCTCAATGAAGTTAGTTACTTCTTTTCAAAGCTAATTCTGCGTAATTCTAGTATTTATACAAACTCTTATAAAGAATCACACAGAGTTGATTCTGTGACACAATTCCACATGCCATTTAAACATTGCTTAATGCAATTTGTTTCAGGAGTGAAAATTGTTTAATACTTTGAAATTAAATACAATCAATTGACATCTAATCATTCAGTGAAAGAGTTAGCAATTTTGTTAAGAAAGGCATTGCAAAAAGTTATACCATTACACGGATGATTATTTCAAATGTATTAGAGGATACTATTTTCTCAGCTTTGAATTGGAGCATTACATTGGCAAAAGGAATGCATCAAAATGGTCCTTATAAATAAAATGTGAAACAAAATGCTCTTTTAAAAATCTATTTGTAGCGGAATGGTACCTTAATTTTTACTCGATGTTTTGATGTACTTCACTTCTTACTTTCTTAATGTATACAAACAAATCATAAAACTGATTAATAAAATATCTTTCAAATGGTCTGTTATTGAAATGCATACACTTTATTTTTGTAGATACTGTTTGATTGTGCTATTACTACAGGCCTGCAAATACCTCACTACTTTCAAAACTATTACTTTCTGATTGCATTTTCTCCAACTATCTTAATTGTGATCTGTTAAAACACTTTTGTTTTTGGAGGTTTTTTTTGGAATCATGTAGATCAACAAAAGAAACACTGTCACTTCAATTCTGAGCATTTCAAATCATACTGGTTTTATGGAATTTTCTTGTAATAATCAGAGAGCTTTTTTCCTTTCAGTTTTTGAACATTAGCAGGTAGCTAAACCTCTTTGAATCATCTCATTGTAACATCTCTGCTCTGACAGCTACACAGAGAGCCATCATCCATCCAGTGTACATAATGTCAAAGCCTGATGATATCTAATAGACCCAGCTGGGACAGCCCATTCGCATGCTCAGATATTTCACAAAGGCTGAAAGAGACACAGACTGCTGCACAGGAGACAGATCAAACTTACTGAATTGTTCTAGTCTCAACTTATTTTTCAATCTATTTCTGACAAATTCTAGGTCATCACAAAAAAAGTTAACTCTTTGTGTGCCTTTAGAAGTGAAGCCAAAGATTTTTTTATTAATGTGAAAAGGCTAAAATGGTTTTCTGAAACATATTTTGATTACCATTTGTTTTCTTTTCCTTCCTGGAAGTGGAATTAATACTGAAATTTAAAAAATCATATGTTACATTCAAATTTGTTATGTATTTATGTGTGAATATATAGTTACGACATTTAAACTTATGAAAGAGCTGTAACTTGACAATTGTTAGTGACCTGTATTGACGGCAATAGGCACTATGGTCCTCGTTTTGTGACACCAATCAACATTTAAACCAGGGAGCAAAATTAACCCTCCATGAATTTTTGTATTTTCATTCATACTAACATTCGATGCAGTTTTCAGATTTCTAATATAGTGTCATTTTAGTTCAAAGCAACTGTGAGTAATACAACTGGCACACGGCCCAGATGCAAACAAAGATGCTCAATGGAGGACAACAGTTACTTTTTGACAGAACTTAGTTATTTAAAAATAAGTTAACAGTGATAATCTATCCTCAACATTTCATTCAATCTGTGAATAATGAAGCACATTTGTGAGAGCTGCAAAGGCTAAAGTCAGTGACATTTTCAAAAATTCCCTCATGGGATGTAGAATCACTGGCTGGGCTAGCATTTATTATCCATCCCTAGTTGCCCTTAAGAAGATGGTGGTGAGTTGCCCTCTTGAGCTGCTGAAATCCATTTGTTATTGGTGGACCAATAATATTAATGACCTTAAAGGAACAGCAATATATTTCCAATTCAGGATGGTAAATGGAGTTGGTGGTGATTAAAGTCTGGCTTCATTTACACCTGATATAATGTTGACCACTTATTGTAAGTGATTTTTATTTATTTGCATCTCCACTGAAATTTAACTAAACATTTTCCTCAAAAATTGTGTATAAGCATCAGCAAAAAGCACAACGAAATGCATTCCTAAATTTGGAGTAGCTCATGATAATTACTTACAGAATTGAGAAGTAAAATTAACTGTGAGTTAAAGTTAATTTCTACAAGTCACTTGATATGCAGTGAAAATATATTGGCCAGTTTTTGAGCAGTCTTTCATAGCGAAGGGTAGAGAATGGGATATGGGGCTTTGCACATTCAATCTGTGACATTCACCCCACATTAAGATAGGACAGCAGGCATGGAGGGCATGTGAATGAAGCAACAATAAACGCTTTGCTAGATTTGCCTATGAATATCTTCTACCATGTATATTACAGTGGGTTTCTTAAGGTAAACAGCAGCCAGACCAATAGTAATTGAAAGAAACATTGAACATGCCACACAAAGACAAGTTGTGCAACATCCACTACATTATCGTGGAACCACAAGAAAAAGTATGTTCCCACCTACCCCTAATCCCCACGCCCTTCATCAATCTCCAGAGGTTTTACTGTGTCACATGATTAATAACGTCTCTCTGAAACATAAATGGCCAGGTTCACTACCATTATTCAGCTAATAAAACAGAGGGATCATCATCTTGTTGGAATGATACAATCACCAGACCACTAATTTGAATGCAAAATTGGTATTTTCTGAGTACATTTTTAACCCCAATATTGTGCCAGCAGTCTAAGTCAGCACAGTGACACTTGTGGCTAACACTGCTGCCTCACAGCGCCAGGGGCTGAGGTTTGATTCCAACCTCAGGCAACTGTCTGCACAGAGTTTGCGCATTCTCTTTGTATTTGTGTGGGTTTCCTCTCGGTGCTCTGGTATCCTGCCAAAATCCAAAGGTGTGCAGTTCAGGCTGATTGACCATGCTAAATTGCCCATAGTGTCAAGGGATGTACACGCTAGGTGGATTAGCCATGGGAAAGGAAAGGATAGGGTAGGTGTTGGGATGCTCTTCAGAGAGCCAATGTGGACTTGATGGGCTGAATGGCCTACTTATGCATTATAAACATTCTATGATTCTAAGTCATGCTTACTAATTTCTGAACAAAATGATTTTTCACAAAGATTTTTTAACAGAAACTATGTTCTTGCACATTTCTTCATACTCTTCCCTCTCTTTGGAGAATAATGTGTACTCTTTCAGGGTTTGCAGGCTAAGAAACTTTCTTTTGAACCACACTACAAATAGTTCTTTCGTTGCTACCAACCTTGGAGCAGGACTTGAAACGGGTCTTCTAGCTCAGAGGCAGGAACCAGATCAATCGCACCTCAAAACCTCCACCGAATTTATTGGTACGAGTCACAAAAATAATTTTGGAATTGTTGAATGAGCATTGAATTTGGTGATTAGCAAAGTGGGAATGGAAACATTTTATAAATTGTGTGCCAATTATCAGAATCCAGTGTTTCAAGTGGCAGAAAAAAACCAGAGTCAAATTTAAGTTTCCTTTACTCAGAAGATTTTAAAAAAGCATAGGGTTAATCCTAATCCTAACCCTTTCACAAGTTAGATGTGGACAATGTGCCTTTGAAATTGTTAGTGTGCTCCAATCAGCATCTCAGGAAAGTACCTTCTACTTTCAAACTGACTAACTTTATTGTTCCTTTCACAAAGAGGGATTGTTAATGTCATACAATGACTTAGTTCAGGTTTCTTGAAGTTTTACTGTACAGATTCACGCAAATTAAGACTGAGTTGAAACTACATTGGGTGAAATTTCTTTAGGGGCTCTCTGTCCCATTGCTGCAATGTTGGAGGAATTTGAGCAAATGCCCAGTCAGGGCAACTTGAATTCAGTTGACACGTAGCTGTTTGTGTAAAGAGCAGTTTCCCTTTGATTTGAGCCCAGGTACGGTAACTCCAAAGTCCGATTTTGTATGAAAAGAAGTACGAAATGGGGAATGAATCTAAATTCGGAAACTAAACGTGAAGTTTGAAAGATATAGTTAAATTGAACATTGAACATTGTGGTCTGATTGGTCGGAATCAGTCAATCCAGGAAAGAAAGACACATCCTTGCAGCCAAACGACCATTGACAATAATTCAATCATGACCCTTTGTACCTCCTGGTGGTCAATCACAGGGAAACATTGATGGCATATTGCTTGCTCATCCACCGTGAAGGATGAATAGCTCATGACAACATGTACCTAACAGTAATATGTTTACACAGTACATCTAGTCAAACTACTGTTCGCTAACTGGTAATTCTTTACTCCTGAACTGGCAAATAGATTATTGAACATCTGGTGTATTAACTCTAATTCAAAGCCTAGACATGGGCTACACACATCAACATAAGCCTCATTAACAATAACATTTGGAACACTGAATCTGTAAAATCTGGAATATAGAACTTAAGTTTTAATTCGAATGTATAAATAAATGTCAGAGTACAACTTATAAACAGCATCTATACAATTATGAACAATTTAATCTCCATTCAGATAAAACATGGAGCACGCTTTTGAAAATTGGTTCAGTGTAAATTAAACAGGAGCAATGAAAACCATAAAATACTGCTGAGAAATGGCGTATGCATTGTGTACTTTATATGGAGCTTTCATACATAAATAACAAAGCTTGAAATTCACATGTGTTTTCATTCATTTTTTGAATCAAGGAGCATGATTTGTAAGTGTTTATAGTTGAAATGGTAACAGTTCTCAGGAAATGGCGAATAGTTCTATTTGCTGCAGAAAGTATCAGCTCCTGTCATATTTGTGAAAGTCATTACTAGTACAAGTGAAGGTTCATTCTGGGCTATGATGGTAATGTAGCACTATTTCCCCTCCAAATATTAATCTATAACATTTCCCTTGCCAGTCATATTTGTAATCTCTCAGTTCAGGATTGAATGACTCTAAGTACAGGTATGCACGCAATCAAAATCATCCCATGTTTTTTCAGAAGTACTTATTATGAGGCATCATTTTCTATTTCTGTGTTGTAAAGCTCAATCTTGCTAGAAAGTACCGAGGTACATTATGATTGTTTGTGTAGTATTTTCAAGTTACTTTCTGCATCATATCATGCTAAAATTCCTTGAGGTAGAGATATCATTTTTGATGTAATTGGTGAACTGAACAGAATTTTACTCAAAATTGGGCCCATTTTGGGAGGTATGCTGTTTCTGGAGCATTTGCTCAAACCTATTTGCATATCATAATGTAAAATCAGCCATTTTAAAATTTGAATCTCCATGAAGATACCTTTTAAAATATTCCATGGTACATTTCAACGTGGTACTTTAATGATGCTGTATTAATGCTGTTAAAAAATGCTGTTTTCCCACAGAATTATAAGAATGGTCAATCACGGTGTCAATTCACTGCAAGTTTGCAGCAACTTGCTTTCACACTGCTCAAAAATTCTTTCAAGAATTATGCAGAAATACAGTTAGTAACGGCAGTTACTTTATTGATAAATTAAACAAAATTACATTCAAAATATTCTAAATATGCCAATGTATGTCATTACATGCAGAAAAATCAATTTAAACTTTAGAACTTCCCTGACAATTACTAACCAACATTGTTAGTGGAAGCTTCAGATGGCAATACATTCAGTCTGGGGGTATGGCTAATTTTATAAGAAGGATCGTGTTTTGAACCTAGAATCAGGGATTACAAGAACTTTCTTTTTGTTGAATGTAATTTACTCTTAAAATACGGTGATCTTTTTTGAGCATTACCATAATGTGAGAAAATTACTTTGAGAATCAATGAAACAAAACTCAAATTCAGTACCCTTTAAGTTTAGTATATGACTATATTGAAACAAATCCTTTAAATATATTTTGTTTGTTTATCTTGTAGCTGCACTTGATGCTGGAATGTTACCTATTATCTCAAGTCTAACATTCACTAATTATTCAGCATCAATATATATCACCGGATAAATGAGGAAATATTCAAGAAATTTAGTGATTTAACCACTATTCAATGGAAAAGTAACTTATAGCATACAAACCTTGTAATTGTAAATTACAAAATATTTATCTATTTACCCACCTCCTCCCCCACCAAGTTACTCAGCAAGTTTACCATGTGTGTAGATGATTGGCAGAGATTTGAGGTGAAAAATTCTGATCTGAGCTGATCTCTCCGGGGACAGTGTTTCAACCCTACAATTGGTTATAGTAGCCATGTGGAAGAAGGAGAAGAAATTAGACATTATTTCATTTCTGGTCATTATCAATTGCTTGAGCAACAGTTTTGTGGATATTAGATGAGGACCGGATTAATGGTGCCCCATATGGGTGAATCGATTTTTAATTCTCAAAATCAAAGTTTCTAACTTAATAATGGCCTGTTTGGAAAGGTAATTGGCATTCGTGCCTCCATACTGTACACCATCTGCCTGACAGTGGCTAGTCACCTCATCAATGATCAAGTTCTCCTTGCAATGAGCATTAAGTGCCAAAGCTGATTAAAAACTCATTAATCTCAAATACCTCCATGCCAAAACTAAACTGGCCATTTGCACATACATGATCTAAACTTTGGAGATGCCTGTCGTGTTGCAGCATAGATCGGCATCAGATTTGTAAGCAACTCTCAATATTCTCCAAACAAGAAATTCATACTATACTTGAATGTGTCCAAATTAAAATACATACGCCTAGCCACATGTGATCAGCCAAATATTCCACTTCCATGTATATTGAAGAACGCACTCTGGAATATTTTGAACATTTTCTGCACCTTGGCAGCCACATCTCTCTTAGAAGGCTACCATTGATGAGAAGATCCAACATTGGACCAATGGCACCAGCAAGACTCGTTACAAAGTGCATGGACGAGTGTTTGTCAACAAAAACCTTCAGAAGACAACAAAAATTCAATTGTATGCAGCAGTTGTTGCCACACTCCTCCACTGCATCTTCCAAATTCAATGGGAGGACTGATGAGCAAACATCAGTCTCCTCACCAGTCTCCTTCTGAAACGGCATCCATAAGAAATGACAGAAAACTCCAGAAAAATCAATATCCTGGACCTTTCCTGATGGTCAAAAAAGTTTTATCAACATGAGATCTTGCTTTTTCAATTCTCAAAACTCCCAATAGCCCGGAGGCAGACAAAAGGAAACACTTCAAAGAGACACTGAAGCTCTCCTTGAAATGTGGCAGCATTGACTTTAATCACTGTGAGGAGCTTGCAACCAATCATTCAAGATAGTGATAACTTGTCCATCAAACTGCATCATTCTTTGAGTCACAATGTCTTTGAGTGAAAACAAGCAGCAGCAGAGAAGAGGACAAATCCAGTTCTCACTGCCTTATGTCCCCAATAAATCTTTGGATCGAGAATTGGCCTGTTCAGTATATGAACACTCAGAAGTTCTCAAATCTATGTAGATGTCATCTTTGACATGAGCAATAACTGATGTCGATGATAAGAAGTATATGGAGCCATACTTTATCATGTAGAGGAGTAGTGAATGAGAGACAGGAAAGGATGATGTCATTCCTAGGGTGTCCATCACAATCAGTAAGTAACTTAATTATGATCAAGTCTAATTGCACATATTTATCGACTCAACATTTCACAGATTTGAGTAAGCATCTTTTTATATAAAGTGTCAAGCAAAGTAATTTAAAACAGAATCTACAAGATAATTATCTTCGTAAGGATATCTAAAGCAGAATTTAGTAGTGGCACGTGAGTCCCACACTATGGTTGGATAACTGGCGGGAGACACATGTTGCCTTTCAGTGGCTATTGCAAGGTAATTAAACTCTTGCAAATCCCGCTGAATAAAGCGCCAGCATTTAGAGATTCCAACTCTGAGATCTACCGGACAATCAGATGCTGGCAGTACCACTGGAAATGGTGGCCCTGCCAATATTGCAGTAAGCCTTAGCTGAAGGAGCAGCAATGGAATTGCCTGAGGAAAAGGTCAAGCCAGCCAGGGAAAATGAGTGGAGAAGAATGGTTAACAGTGGTTAACAGTAAGAGTAGCGTTTGACCTCCTGTGGACTTTCCAGCCTGGGACTCCTGAGAGGGTTCAGAGTGTGTTAATGTGGTGAATCCCCTTAGAGGGCTACAAAGGCTCCCTGGATGCCTTGTCCTCTACTGGCAGTGGGCCAAGGACTTTTTGTGACCTTTGTGCCTCAGTTTGGCCCTGGGGAGGCTGTTGAAGGTTCCCGACCTGAAACATCACCTCTCCTGCTCCTCTGATGCTGCCTGACCTGCTGTGTTCCTGCAGCTCCACACTGTAGTGACTCTGTCTCCAATATCTGCAGCTACTGCTATCTCCTTTCTCTCTCTGTCCGTAAGATATCCATGGTCCAAGCTGAATTGAAGAGAGGTGGAAAGGCAACGAGGTCTGTACCTCACATCCTTCCACCAGAGCACGTGGATGCCCCCCTGCCTCAACACTTACTCTTGGGGAAAGGAGGAGATATTGAGTTCTTCTCTTGTTGCAGCATTATCAAAAGTGGAATTCATTCTATATTGCTGGGGCATATTTATAATTATTCAAGGCTTTTCTTTGTCTGTGTAATTGATTTGAAACAGGAACTTTACTTGTAATCTAAGAAGACTCAATTTAAACTATAAATCCTATAATATCCTATAAGTTTGAGTTTGCAGTGAATCTGTATTAGTAAAAACCATAAATATAAATGTGTAAATATAGATCTTTAGTTCAAGGCTAGATTGCACAAGATACCTTGATGATTAGTAAGAGCCTAGGATCCTGATGACTACTTTGCAGTAGCATCTTGTTGGAAGGAGCATTTATTGCTTTAGACTGTAACTTTCATTTCACTTGGAGGTCCTGCCTTAGAGAGCTGCATGCCTAACAGATGTCCAGCTGTTCAGTTTCCAACAGTGCCAGTAATGAGCAGTGTCACCTGCTGTGACTATACCAAGGAGTCCAGGTAGATCTGGAGTCGGAGTCTCAGTGAGGGAATTGAGAAGGTTAAGCTGTTGGGCAACCCACTAGGCTGAGAGTTCCCTCATTCAGAGAGTATAATACTGATAATGGCAGGATGAGGCCCTTAATTTAGCATTGATTTTTCTTAAAGGCCTGTCTGCCATCCACAAGGTGCAAGTGTGGAGTGTGATGGAATACTCCTCACTCTAACAACACTCCGGAAGCTAGGACATCATCCAGGATAAGGCAGCACGTTTGATTGGTGTCACATTTTGAAATATTCACGCCCTCCACCAGCAACACTCAACAGCAGCGGGGTGTGTCATCTACAAGATACACTGCAGAAATTTACCAAGTGTCCTTATACAGCAGCTACCAAGCCCATGACCTGTATCATCTGGAAGTACAAGGACAGCAGATATATGGGAACACCACTATCTACAAACTCCCCTCCAAGTCTTTCACCCTCCAGACTTGGAAATGTATTGTGTTCCTTCACTGGATCAAAATCTGAAACTCCCTCTCTAAAAACACTGTGAGTATCCCCACATCAAAAGACTGCAGTAGTTCAAGGAGGCAGATCACTATCACCTTCTCAAGGGCACCCAGGGATGGGCAATAAATGGTGGCCCAACTAGTGAAGCCAATTTCTGCTGAACGATTTAAAAAGCAGTCTCAGAACAAGTGGACAACCTGACGCATTCTCTATCCACATAGCAGTTCAGACAGGTCAGGGGTAGGCAGGTAGCAGGAATACCACTCACTGGATGCCACTCACCACATCCTCATGCCCCTGTGCACAGCCAGTAGGGTGTTATAAAATCCAACCACATAGAACCAAAACTTTTGATATTTATGAGGTTAAAATTCACAAATTGTACATTCTGTATTTAACTAAATTTCCTATTTTACTGGTGTATATTTTTACAGTAGGATAATATGCCTATTCTAATTTGTACAATAATGACTTCTGTGTCTTCAACACTTTCCATAGAGTATTACATTTACAAAGGCCTAATATATAACAAAACTTCTGATCTGATGCATGTTTTCCTAGTTAACCATTTTCCATTCACTGCAAGTTTACTTGGCCTATTAAGAGTAATCAAATTGGCTAAGAAATGTATCTGTTGAGTTTATTAGTGATAAAAACAAGAACAGAATGTTGATGTTGTATTTTTCCTGGCAACAAACACAAACTTTAATGAATAAAAATAAACAGAAAATCTTTCTTTCATTTCTCATCTGTTAAAGAACTTTATGCACTGAGAAAGTATGAACTGCAGAAGCTGGAAAATATGAGACAACAAGGCGTAGAGCTGGACGAACATAACAGGCCAAGCAGCATCAGAGGAGCAGGAAGGCTGATGTTTCCAGCCTAGACACTTCTTCAGAAATGGGGGAGCGGAAGGTGGTTCTGGAATAAATAGCGAGAGAGGGGGAGGCAGATAGAAGATGGATAGAGGAAAAGACAGGTGGAGAGGAGACAGACAGGTCAAAGATGCAGAGATGGAGCCGGTAAAGGTGATTGTAGGTGGGGAGTTAGGGAAGAGATGGATCAGTCCAGGGAGGATGGACAGGTCAAGAGGGTGGCATGAGGTTAGTCAGTCGGAGATGTGGGTGGGGCTTGAGGTGGGGGGAGGGGATAGGTGGGAGGAAGGACAGTTTAGGGAGGTGGGGATGAGCTGGGCTGGTTTTGGGATGCCATAGGGGGAGGGCAGATTTTGAAGCTTGTGACGTCCACATTGATACCATTGGGCTGCAGGGTTCCCAAGCGGAATATGAGTTGCTGTTTCTGCAACCTTCGCGTGGCATCATTGTGGCACTGCAGGAGGCACAGGATGGACATGTTGTCTGAGGAATGGGAGGGGGAGTTGAAATGGTTCATGACTGGTAGGTGCAGTTGTTTAGTGCAAACCGAGGGTAGGTGAACTGCATAGTGGTTCCCAAGACTCTGCTTGATTTCTCCGATGTAGAGACCACAACGGGTACAGCGGATGCAGTATACCACATTAGCAGATGTGCGGGAGAACATCTGCTTGATGTGGAAAGTCTTCTTAGGGCCTGGGTTGGGTGTGGGAGGAGAGGGTGTCAGGGTAGGTGTAGCACTTCCTGCGGTTGCAGGGAAAAGCAGCAGGTGTGGTGGGGCGTGCGGAGTGGACAAGGAAGTCATGGAGAGAGTGGTCCCTCCGGAAAGCAGACAAGGGTGGGGAGGGAAAAATATCTTTGGTGGTGGGGTCGGATTGCAGATGGCGGAAGTGTCGGAGGATGATGCGTCGGATCCGGAGGTTGTGGGGGTGGTACATGAGGTTGAGGGGGATTCTGTTTTGGTTGTTATTGCAGGCAGGAGGTGTGAGGGATGAGTTGCAGGAAATGTGGGGGACACGGTTGAGGGCATTCTTGACCCCTGAGGGGGGAAAGTTGCAGTCCTTGAAAAACGAAGACATCTGAGATATACGGAAGTGGAATGCCTCATCCTGGGAGCAGATGTGGTGGAGGCAAAGGAATTAGGAATGGGGGATGGCATTTTTGCAGGAAGGTGGGTTGGAGAACGTGTATTCTAGGTAGCTGTGGGAGTCGGTAGGCTTGAAATGGATATTAGTTTCCAAGTGACTGCCAGAGATGGAGATAGAGAGGTCCAGGAAGGAGAGAGAGGTATTAGAGATGGCCCAGGTGAACTTAAGGTTGGGGTGGAATGTGTACCTTCTCTGACCCCTTCTCCTGCCTCCAACACATTCCCTCCTCCTGGACGCCATCCCAAGACCTCCTATCCTCCCTCAATCTCTTCATCTCCAACTGCCATCGAGACATCAAATGCCTCAACCCATGGACAAGGGAGGTGCAGCTGTAGTATGGCCTCTACGTTACTGAGGCCAGGCGCTAACTCTCCGACACCTCCTCCCACCATCCCCTGGATCATGGCCCCATCCCCTAGCATCAAACCATCATCTCCCAAACCATCCACAACCTCATCACCTCAGGTGACCTCCCATCCACAGCCTCCAACCTCATCGTTCCCCAACACCACACCATCCGCTTCAGTCTCCTTCCCAAAATCCACAAACCCACCTGCCCTGGTCGACCCATTGTCTCCACATGCTCCTGCCCCACTAAACTCATCTCCACCTATCTGGATTCCATTTTCTCCCCCTTGGTCCAGGATCTCCCTACTTACGTCCATGACACCACCCACGCTCTCCACCTCCTCCAGAACTTCCAATTCCCCGGTCCCCCACACCTCACTTTTACTATGGACATCCAGTCCCTATACACCTGCAGTTCCCATACAGATGGCCTAAAAGGCCTTCGCTTCTTCCTGTCCAGCAGCCCCGACCAGTCCCCCTTCACTGACACCCTCATCCGCTTATCCAAACTTGTCGTCACCCTCAACAACTTCTCCTTTGATTCTTCCCACTTCCTACTGTCAAACTGGGTGGCCATGGGTACCTGCATGGGCCCAACCTATGCCTGCCTCATTGTAGGGTACGTGGAACAATCCCTCTTCCAAAGCTACACTGGCCCTATCCCCCATCTCTTCCTCTGTTACATTTATGACTGTTTCGACGCCGCTTCGTGTTCCCACGAGGAGCTCAAACAGTTCACTCACTTTACTAACACCTTCCACCCTAACCTTAAGCTTACCTGGACCATCTCTGACACATTGCTCTCCTTCCTGGACCTCTCTGTCTCCATCTCTGGCATCCACCTGGAAACCAATGTCCATTCTAAGCTTACTGACTCCCACAACTACCTAGAATACACCTCCCCCCACCCACCTTCCCGTAAAAATGCCATCCCCTATTCCCAATCCCTTCGCCTCTGCCACATCTGCTCCCGAGATGAGGCATTCCACTCCCGAACATCCCAAATGTTGTCTTTGTCAAAAACCGCAACTTCCCCTCCACAGTGATCGAAAAAGCCATCAACTGTGTCTCCCACATTTCCCACAACTCATCCCTCACACCTGCTATCTGCAATAATAACCAAAACAGAATACCCCTCGTCCTCACGTACCACCCGACCAACCTCCAAATCAACGCATCATCCTCCAACATTTCCACCATCTGCAATCTGACCCCACTACCAAAGACATTTTTCCCTCCTCACCCTAATGTGCTTTTCAGAGGGACCACTCCATGACTCCCTTTTCCATTCCACACTCCCCTCCAGCCCCACGACCCCTGGCACTTTTCCCTGCAAACGAAGCAAGTGCTACACCTGCCCCTATACCTCCCCCCTCACCCCCATCCCAGGCCCTAAGAAGACTTTCCACACCAAACGGATGTTCACCTACACATCTGCTAATGTGATATACTGTATCCGCTGTTCCCGTTGTGGCCTCCTCTACATCAGGGAAACCAAACGGAGGCTTGGGGACCGCTTTGCGGAACACCTATGCTCAGTTTGCAACAAACAACTACACCTCCCAGTCATGAACCATTTCAAAACCCCCCACTCCTCAGACGACATGTCCATCATGGGCCTCCTGCAGTGCCACAACGACGCCATGTGAAAGATGCAAGAACACCATTTCGCTTGGGAACTCAGCAGCCCAAGGGTATCAATGTGGACTTCACAAGCTTCAAAATCTCCCAACCCCCAACTACCTGCCAAAACCAGCCCAGCTAGTCCCTGCCTCCCTAACTATTCCTCCCACCTCAAGCACCCGCCCCCCCCCCCCCATCTCCTACACATGAACCTCATCCCACCCGCTTGACCTGTCCATCCTCCCTGGGCTGACCTATCCCCTCCCTAACTCCCCACCTACATTCACTTTCTCTGGCTCTAACCTTGCCTCTTTGACCTGTCTGTCTCCTCTCACCCTATCTTCTCCTTTATCCATCTTCTATCCGCCTCCCCCTGTCTCCCTCTTTATTTCAGAATCCCCTTTCACTCCCCCATTTCTGTAGAAAGGTCCCGCACCAAAATGTCAAGCTTTCCTGCTCCTCTGTTGCTGCTTGACCTGCTGTGTTCATCCAGCTTCACATCGTGTTATCACAGATTCTCCAGCATCGGCAGTTCCTATTATCTCTGTAACGAATTACGATTACTGGTTGGATGAAAACTATAGATTTCTAAGTACATTCTGAACCACTCATGAAACAGAAATAGTTGCACATCCTATTTGGCATTGCTTCAGAAAAGTATTAATGCAAACAACATGAGATAGTGAATTTTCTGGATGGAACCTATTATGGATGATCTGTTACTAAATGGATATAGAGGAATGATGGAAGAAAGCATCACAGACAATGATCAGAATCTAGTGCGACTGCTATAGACAGTTCACAAAATGAACCTGAAGCTTAATGAGAAAAAGATACAACTGAAGCTGTCTGAATTCAATATGTAGGTCAAGTGCTGACAACAACAGGACTTGGCCCAGATCCTGACAAGGCGATAGCTTTAGAAGAAATACAGTAACCAACAACAGCAGTGCAACAACAATTTGCTGCTTTGAGGACATTTATTTATTATCTACTCATTTTGCCCAACTTATCATCAGAGTGCGAACCTCAATAGAGCTCACTGCTAGGGTGTGTAGTGATATTGAGACACAACAAGATACAGATTTCACTCATATCAAGAAACTAGAGCAACAACGCATAAGAACATAAGAAATAGGAGCAGGAGTTGGCCACATGGCCCCTCAAGCCTGCCTGCTTCGCCATTCAACAAGATCGCAGCTGATCTTTCTGTGGGCTCAGTTCCAATTACACACTCAATTTAATTCCTTCACTATTCAAAAATCTTTCTATCCATACCTTAAAAATATGTGACATGGTAGCTTCAACTGCTTCACTGGGCAGTGAATTCCACAGATTTACAAAACTCATTATTTTCTGTAGGTCATCAATCCAGCAAGCACTGAATCTTTAGGGCATGCATCTTGCTCTAATTAAGCAAACTATGCGACTGTCTAAGTGCTTCAGGAATAGCAATGGATGGATGGCCTGAAAGCTTCAAGGAAACATTTGTTGCTACAAGAGAGTACTGGACATGCAGAGATTAATAGCCCAAGATGACACCTTGGGCTGAGAAAGTATCTCACCTCCAAGGAGATGAGAAAAGAGAAGCTGAAGAGCATCCAGAAGGCATCAATGCACTAAGCCTAGTCCAAGGGGGACAAAGGAATCACTTTCCTTGTCAATTGTGAGCAATGAGATTAAGACTCTCATTAACCACTGCAGTGCTTGTAATGTTTACCAAGCTAACAAGTCACTTACTGCGCACAACTTTGCAGACAACAAAGCTTAGAGTAAATCTCTTCATTCTTACAAGAATTGGTTATCTTTTCACTGTTGACTATTCCCTGACTATTGTTAGTCCAGCAGATGTTAAGGCTGTCAGTGAGACTATAGAATGGCTGAAAGCGCACTTCAGTTTGAACAGCATTCCAGGCTTTGTGATGATTGATAATGGTCACTACTTTATGAGGGAAGAATTCAGCTGCTTCACAAAGGATTACGAAATTCAATAGGCTACAAAATCTCTACACTATCCCACTCAAATGGAAACGTGAAAAAATTAACCAAATCACACACACCAGCGAATACTTGGGAGAAATACGAAAACTGAAGGCATGGAAATATTCCAGTACAAGGATGATTGTCCTACTGATCCCAAGCTAGTCTTCCAATTCCAAAACTACTGAAGCCAGAATATGTAAATCATGAGTGACAAAATCAAGGTGAAATGTCAGGAAGTCAAATTTCACTTTGATTAAGACTTCTGTGCCGTAGTGACAGCTGAACTTTGGAGATCCAGGTAGAGTGCACATATTCAATACCTTCTCAACTGAAGTCAATCCACATGGCAACCAGTGTACAGCCATTGTCCTGTGTAAAAATGAACAACCCAATATATCTTCACAACCAGGGAAGATGTGCCCTTACCTCAGGCAGCAGTCCAGGAAGAAGTGCTCTCAGCAGAGTACAGAGTGACGAGTCCTGAAGGCTCATTGTTCCATAGCAATAGGAATAAATCAGAAACAAATGTGCAGCAATGGGAACCAATCTCCATAGAGAAAGAAGATCACCTAAGAAATGAACAGATACTAGACAAAAAGACAATGACGCCTCACGCTCATCTAAAATGCGTTAGAGATAGTGAATGAAATGCAGATGCAGAGACAGATGAAAGTAGGACTGACTAGAATTAGCGTACAGTTTTGATAATGTACGTTATTTTCTGAATTCACCGTGAATATTGAATAACTTTGACAAATTGTAATTGCAAATGATAGTTTTTTTTCTGTTCTTTTATGATAAGGGGACGTTTGGAGAAATGCATTTATACAAAGAGTACTGGCTGGCTTGCTATAGTCATGAGGCTTCTACCTCTGCTGTAAATGTATTCACTTTGGTCTGTGGAAGTCACTAAATAGTCGACTTGAAACACTATCGACAGAAGACAACATTTCATAAACTGAAGTAAATCTCTATCAATGTCAATGCATTCTTAATGTAATGCTACAAAAGAAACAAATGGGATCTAAGATCCTATAATTCACATTTTACTGAGTCAGCATGAACACAGCCTGCTTTCCAATGAATTGCCATTAAAATAAATCTGCTCTATATTAATCCTTAAAAGTGAAATAAACTTGGATTACAGTTTGAAAAATTAGATATCTGATTAAACAACAAATGGTAGATTAATGTTCATTGATCTATGCTTCACAGCTGTAGTTTGAGTGAATTATTTGCTTTCTGTCTCAGTTCACAATGTATTTTTTTGTTGTTACAATGGAGGGGGAAATCTGAACCACACGCATGTGTTCTTGTCACTCATGCTAACGAACAGACTGCTGACATGTGTGCTGCAGCTGAAAATTGGACCATTTCCTGCTTTCAAACATCTGTAATTTTACCTTTTATCAAGGAGTTTCTATTTCAGCTTCCAGCACACTGTTTAGTTTCTACTAATGTGAATAGCGTTTATTTTTAAGCAATTAAAGTCACTTCTGGTGAACCATATGCTCTTTATAACTGCAAGGAACTTGTGGGTTGGTTCCCCTCTCTCATTAACCTGACACTACATAGAGAATATCACAGCAACTCTTTTTTGAAGTTTCCAAGTTGTCCCTCCCACATTTAATACTTGTAGCTTGGGATGTAGAGATTGATCTAACAGAAAGGTGAGGAACTAGTAGCTAACAAACACTACTGATTTGTGCCAAGAAACTTCCATTGAAAATTGGCCACAGGTACCATTGCAATACATTTATGTCTGGTTCAGTTGGAGGCTGTAATGGAGATCTGTCTAAAAATACAGGTTAGAAAAAAGTATGAATTTCTGCACTTTGTGTTCATATCAGAAAAATCTAAAATGATATTTACAGACCAGCATAAATATCAATTCACTGTGGTCTTGATATACTCTTTTGTTAGTTTCCACTGGGCTTTTATTTTAATGTGAGACTCTAACTATTGATGCAAGATTTTTTTTAAAAAAGAAACGAATACTTCTAATGAAATTCATGCATAGTTAGAAGGTAAACTGTGAATTTCCTCAAATGCAGAGAGAGCTCACGGTCTCAGTTATGCCTAAAGCACACAGGAATTATAGAGTTTTACCACTCAGGAAGCAAACATCTGAAACGTAATCCTGGCCATGTATTAGTCTGGATTTGTCACTTGTTCCTAATGAAAGTAGAATTAAAATAAAACATGAACACGTTGAATGAGCAAATTTCAAGTCAAGGAAATATTCCCACAATTTCCACAAATAAAATACAATGGGAATAAATGCAATTGATGATAATGAAATGAGCAAATCTTGCTATTGAAAAAACAGCTCATACTGATCCATACCCAGTATGCTGTGTTAACTGGGACTCCTTCAGTCTTGCATTAAATATTGGCTGGGGTGGTGTTTTGTCTGAACTTCACTTAAGTTTACTGACTGGTTACTTAACATAATGAATCCTGATTTTTTTGAGCTATTAAGACTGTGTACTTTTTCAGTACGATGCCAATCCAAAGAAATGCTATGAGTAATGTCATTTCTGTGTAGAATGATTGGAATAAACTGAAAATGTTTTAATTTTAATTTTAATTTTATTTTAATTTTCATCTCATGTGGTTATAGTCCTTATAAGATTTCTTGAATGGCATTTATTTATCCATTGTTCTAGCAAATACACTCATCGAATGTACAGCTGGGCATTTTTATATTTGCACAATATAGCACCTCATGGAAACATACATACAGGTTAATAGCATCCCAAAGGCATTTTGTTAATCATTATATTTAGATAAAAGGGTTAAATCAAGTCAGAGGATATGTTAACCAACATTAATGCATTTCTGTATGCGAATAATGTGTGCCAATATTTTTCCTCTTTGGATAATAACGAGAAGGAAATCATCTGTATTATTCTAAAAACTATACTATGCACTCAAGCTATTATTTGCTTCTTAGTTTTTAAAAGGAAAACATTTTTCCACCTGTTTTATGTATGTAATAACGTAATGAAGTGACTATAATATTGGTGGTATCTAACTACTGAATACCTCGTTTCCTTCTGATTTTGATAACGAAAGAGACTTTACTTTCCCGGTGAAAATTACAACAACTAAGAAACTGCAAAGAAAGCTGCTCCTATAAAATTCCCCCAATGTGCTGATATTTGTGCGCTTCAGTATTTATGGCACCTGCAACAAAACCTTCCTCCTTTATGTAATAAAGAAAAAGCTTAGAGTTTCAAAAACAAAAGACATTCCAAAATCCACAAAGGAAACTTAATCAATGAAATTCAACTTCAGCTAGGGTGCAAAGTTAGCAGCAAATAGGCAATCTGGCATCCTTTTCTGTGGAATATAAAAGAAAATTAGGAAGGGCAGTTGATGTATAATGAACTGTAAATTCTCTAGCACCCATTTGGCACTATCCTGAAGTCAAATTTCATCCCCACAATCTTTAAATTGAAACATTTGAGGCATAACAAGAAGAGTATGATAAATATCTGAGGCTATGCTAGGTTAAGTTCCAATGCTGGAATTTCTCATGCAGTGCTGGATTCCTATTTCCAAAATAGAGAATACTCTTTAATCTCATATGTTGTGTCACAGCAGGAAAAATTGACTATATCACATTTTAAAAGAAAAGCTGCAATTTTGCAGATGTATAAGACTAGTTTGATTTTAAACCACTCAAATGTGATTTTGTAATTAAATGGTATTACATTATCCCCAATTTATTAAAGTATATATTTTTTTTAAATCCAGATTTGTGTAAACATGGTAATAAAGTTTTGATAGACTACCTAAAAATTTGGTGTGCTGTTAAAGGCAGATATTATGACTGTGTATTGAAGTGATTGAATGTCCTAATAAAAAAAATCAAATGGTTAAAGCATTTTTGAATGTAGTAATAATACTGCTCCGTAGTTTGTTCATAAACAGAGGACTCTGAATGAGATAAAGCAGATGGGTAAGGTAGTGGATGGCACCCAGATTATGTTTCTCAAAAATACAACTGAGTACAGATAATTGTAAAAAGCATTTGATTTAACACAGAACTCAGTTCCTCTGATATGTTGATGGGTTGTGGAATTAATTATATCTAGCAATCATCCATTAATACCAATATTAACCTTAATTCTTAAGAAATATTATCAACTACAATCAACTCATTTATTGAATCATTTATTTTTGGTCTCAAATGATTCAATATGTTTCACAAGTCAATCAAAACTGAGCAAAGTTTCCATTACTCAAATTTCATTATTTACATTAATCTGGAAACTTAGCATACTCTATCTGAGCCTCAGTAAAGGATGAAAAGGTATGAATACAGCAGGAGGCTGCCAAATTAATCTATTAAGAAAATTTGTCATTGAAAACATATCACAAGTTATATTTTTCAGAAAGTTCAGTGCCTTAAACACATCCACAGAAATTTTTTTTAATGGCACAATGGAAATCCTGTATTTTTGTATTTTACTGCAAAATGTCATCTTGTACTTCCAATTATATTTAAACAACCTCATCATGAACTATATCATCATTTAGCCCTTATGACTAAATAAGATTGCATTTCAATGCAGACAAATAATGAAATTCGGCAAGGGCAGGGACAGATGAGCAATTCCCTTATTAAAACAATTTCTGGATATCGATAAAAAATATGGTACATGTAAAAATGTAAAGAGCTGTTGTAAGCATTGATGAGTTTCTTACCAGTGTCCTTTTTTATTTCTATGCTTCAATCTCAAACTTTTTATTATGCAAACTACAGAATGTTTCATGTTTTTTTCCTAACTACTGAGGTGTATTTAATAAATTGTACTGCTGCAATATCTATAATTTATTCTATTCATATAGGTATTCTGCCAAGTGTGTCTCCTTTTAATGTGTGAAACATTCCCTTTTTTTCACATGTCGGGATGCAGTAATTACCATGCCAGCATTTTTACCATGAGATGATTCTGCTGCCTTCATTAACTACATACCGACCTCAGGATTATCAAGGGCAAACAAAAGATAATTAATACCAGGAACAGCGAGTCTTCAAACTGTGGGGCTATGAACAGAAGGATCGGTTACTGAAAGAACATCCTCTTAGCATTCAACACACAAAACAATTTCAAAGATCACTTCCTATATGGTAAAAGCTGTACACATGTTATCTTAAATCATGCAGATAGTTCTATAAATGTGGAATTTAGAGCCATCCGTTTCTAAAATATACTGCACATTGCATTTTTATTCTTTTCAAATGAGGTAGCTCTTTTGTTAATAATTTTAACATTGACTTTTTGTCCTATTGATTTTTATGCTGATGATATTTGAATGAAAAGTCAGAACTAACAGGTCATTAAACATTAGACTTATAAAATTTGCCGAACAGAAGGTGACAATTTTTTATCAGCCTTACAAGTATTGAAGCTGTGTCAAATAGCCTTTTTAAAATGGCAGGTGTACATTATTTTGAAAACCTTATACATATTGGACTTTAGTTGAATATTCGCATAAAGAACAGGCATCACTTTTAAGTTTTGTTAAAAATATCGAATTCTGAAATTCATCAACAGGTATGGATGCTTTCCAAAAGGTCAAATATGGCAAACTACTTGTCTGATTGTGAGTGTCATCCATCTCACTGCAAGGAGCTGCTAGTAGATATCCAACATCATTCTGCCTTTTGCATGGATGAAACTATCACAATGAATCAAGTGTCTGCCTATCATCCTTGAGGTGATATTGCAGTCTCAAAAGGGTTAATATTTGTCAATTTTGATTTTCAGCAAATAATTCTACAAAAAACCGATACAGCAAAATATTTGATATGCACAAACAAACCTCTATATATGTCAATGCAAATCAAAATACTGCATACGGATTAAAACTGATTATCATACAGTGTTACATTTAAACTTTGATGACCGCAAAATACAGAGTTAAGAAAATAAATACAAGCATATATTGGGTTATGTCTTCACAATTTTTTAAAATTGCTTCCTGATTTTTTAAAGGGTTACATCAGCATACTTTATTCAATATATAGCACTTGTAGTTCTGATCTTGTGATCAGGGAATACTATGCAGTGTACTGCTCTACAGGCAGAGTATGATATGTTAATGAGGTCAAGTACCCAGAAATATAGCTGCTAATTTTAAATAACATTTATTCCAATGCAATGATCATTAGTATTGGAACTAGATGGATTTACTTGAAAATAGCTATTTGCATACTGAATAAGTATGTTGGGCACAACAGTGCTGTTCCATTGTTTGGACATTTGGCCTATAAATGATCAGTCATTGTGTTGATAAGCCTCAAACTTATGAAAACCTTGTTATATCCTTACTTTTCTCTGTTTCATGTGTAAAACAACAGCAATACATCCTGAGTTGTATACCTTATGATGTATGGTAGTGGGAGAGTCATATTTTTGGCTGTTGCTGTTTCAGGCAAGTATGTGTTTTGTACATGTTTTTATTCATAGTTTTATGATAAATAGTTTATGGTCCTAGCTGCCATTGGAAGGAATTATTGTGCATGCCCTGAGTTCTGACCAGCTTTTATTCAGTTCCCTTTTGTACATTTTATGTCGAGATCTTTATCTGCTCTCCTCTTTAATCCAGGTATTCTTTCCTCACTGTCTTCATTGTTTTGTTGGAAGTCAGGTTCTTCCCTGCTGCTTTTTCACATTTTCCAATTCTCAATTTTTTTTTGGAATAAGTACAAGTTCCCATAACACAGCGATCATAGTTTTAACCTTGTGATGGTGTCTAGTGTTATATTTCACTCCTATGTCACGCAAGTCGTCATTAGAAACACATAACATCTGGTTTATAAAGAAAGAAAATCACAAAGCGGAGAAGTGCAAAAAAATTAACTGTATGTGACACAGCTCACTCACACCATCGCAGATGGATGCTTTAACGTTCACAATTCAGTCTGACCCACCAGAGAATTGTTCTTTAACGGCAGTGGATTTGAATGACCAACAAGTGCAGAAGTCAAGACTGCCACGCAGAATCTGCCAGATTTCTGGCAGAGGTGTAGAAGTTCTAAACTTCCTACTTATAATGTAGCCCTGGGTTTATAAACTAGCTAAACTGGATGGCAAAGATTTAAACAATATATGTGAAGGGTTCACATTTAATTACCATGGTACACCCACTTTATTTTCCTTGAGGTGATAATTTTGAGCAAATCAGTTTAAAGCCATCCAGTTGCATTACACAGAAATCAGTCCTTCGTCACATGTGACCTTGAACCAGTGACAAGCCGCAAAGATGGTACAAATTTACTGTCTACATCATATGAGGGACTTTGATGCAGGGAGCTAAAGGGTCAAGCATGGAAAGGGGAAATAAATGGTAAAATGACTGTCTCTAGACTCCTCAGATAAAGTGGAAACAAGCACTTGGCATTTTCAGTGCTGACAACCTGGCTTGTTTGTTCACTCTAATGAGCACTCCGGCTCCATTAATGAGCAGACTGAATCCATTATCATCATCATTTCAAAAGGCAGTGTGCCACTAAATAGCTTCCCATATTAGCAGGCATTGCCCTTGTTGTTCCATTTGATCAGCAGTGGCAGCAGGGAACCATAACACTCCCACTTTTCTGCTGGGAAATTAGCAAGTGAAAATTAGTCCAAAAATTGTGACCCAGAGAAGAGCCGTGATATAGACTAACAGCAAGGTGACAAGGGAAGAGAAAAGACAGCAAAAGGGTTTTTTTTCTGAAAAAATATAAACAGTGAATCTGTAGCAAAAGGGCTTCATATTCTTTTCCTACACCTTGCCTGAGACATCAAAGAGCCAATTAGCTCCCTCACAAATTGGGTGGCGTGCTTACACTGGAAAGCTGTTGAGGGCAGCAAAGCCACACTTTCCAGTCGTTTGATTCTGCCAGCTACAAGCCTGTTTGAACTGTAGTTCTTGAATGTGTGTCAATCCTTGGACTTTCAATCTGTTAAAGGATTTTAATTAGGCCTTGACTCCACATCACTGTGAGTGTCTTTGTAGCTTGTGAATGGTACAAGGGTTCTGAATCCAGTCAAAATAGTCCTAAGCAGCACCGTGAAAAATACTCTTTCATTTGATGTGTGCCACTTCACTACATTCAGCCTTTTCATTGTCCCATTCTTTTGTAGCTTTTGAAATTATTAAAATGTTAACACGTATGCTGTCCCTTTGATATTTAAGACAAAAGGGTAAGAAATGCACGGTGCAGAGATATTCAAACGTGAAGATGGAAAATTCAAATCTGTCTTTATTTCGTGCTTCACCAAGGATTTCTATTTATGTTCAATATTCAAAATATTACTTTTTGCAAGGCATTTACAGTTATTTTCATGTTTGCATTTCTGTTTCTGTTTAAAAGAAAATCTTTTCCTGGCATATACAAGAAGTGAAGAGAACATTTTTCACTGTTTTACAGATAAATTTGACAGGATCTTACACATTCTGTGCTCTGTATTTGGTTCATCTCAACTGCCAGAGAAATTAATACCCCTAGTGACTGTATTTTAATTAAGCAATTTCATGCAAATTACAAATTTATGATTGCCAAATAATATAGTGCAAAGAAGTCGTAGTAGGCTGATCTGATATGCATAGTGTTGGCAGGCATTCCATTCTGAAGCAATGTCCATATAAAGAAAAACGAACTAAGGTGACAATTTTCAATCTGTAAGAAAAGATGGTGTAGATATAATATAATAAATGTATTTTTGCAAATAAAATTTTCACTATTCAACATTTTTTAGATAATTTTGAATTCATTTTTTCCTTTAAATTTCTACATTTGTCCAAATAATTAGAGTATATAAGAACAAATTAATAAAATATGAAATCAGTGAAAACAGCCCATTGTAAATTACAAACAAAAACATTCTGTTTTGTTCTGTTTTGGAAAACCACCATACTATTTTGCAAGTTGGCAATAATATTTTTTGATAATGACTTTTTGTATAAATTAAAAGCCTGCTTGGATTTTCTTCTTACCTGTATTCATCCTCTGAAGGCTAAAAGCCCATTACTGAAGCATATATCAAAAATACAGGTTTCATTTTCCGCTTTTTAGTATGATTCGATTGGTGTACATTTCTTGTAGTCTGGATTTTATAGCATTCATGATGTCTGGAAAACTGATTAATTTCACATCCTTATTATATAAATCCTTCAATCTTCAAAGAGTTAAACACAGACAAAGAACAAGCCTGCAGTCTCTCCATATTTTGTTATTCACAGTTTCAAGCAGTGGATTAAAATGGTCCCTCATATTCACTGACATGGCACAATGTTGGTTCATAATCTTTTACACATTTGAGAGCTGATCACTGTGCTGATCTGTGCTGCCTCAAGCTGTGAATCTAATGTCTCATTTAGACTATACATTTATGCCAAAATGAATCCAAAGAGAATCTAAACCTAGAATAAAACTGCCAATGCACCAAAAATGCCAAACTACTAACCTCTTTGTTATCCCACAACAGAAAAGATATTTGCAGCCTCTAGAAGTGTAAGAGTGCAAATATTATGCAGGTTTTCATCCAAAATCCCTATATCCCTCAAGTACTTGTACTCATTTAACAAATGCCAAGATAAGGAGACTTTTTAAAATAAAAGCACAGTCAATTGTTATGATCTGAAATACTGCCTGTGAGGAGAAAGCAGGTTCAACAGTATCTTTTAAAAATAAATTGGATATATACTTGAAAAGGATAAATCTTCCAAGGCTGTGGGGTAAGAGTGTGGAGCAGGACTAATTGGAGAGCTCTTTCAAACAGACAGCATTGGCATGAAGGGCCAAATGACCACATTTAATTGCATGTAATTTCAATAATCAGAAACACATATAATAACAAAGTGAAATTACCTTACTGACACCTTCACCACACTTACCAATTAGAAGTGTTATTCTAGAAACATGGGGAGTTTTGTCAATTGTGTTAGCAAGACACTGACTAAATGGTAGAAGAATCACTTCAAACTCTATTATCAATGTACCTTAAGTGCCTATAATTACAAAGCTAGATGATATGCTAGATTAGATATTTACTTATAACACTAACGTCCAGGTATAATACAGATTAGATTGATGTGGCAAAATTATATTTGCCTGCTTGTTGCATAACTGTTTACGTGAAAATAGTCAAACAAAGCTCTAATGTAGATCCCATTGAGCATGAACCACAACAAAACAGTCCCTGATATGTCACAATGACAACCTGGCATTGAATTGGCAGTATGAAATGCCATGAAAATTTTAGGAAAATATTCTAAACCAAGAGCAGCTGCCTTTCTCTTGTTGGAATTAAGACGTTGATGGGGATGAGAAGTGCTTGATACCACTTGATCATTAATGTGCATAGAAATTCATCCAAAACATTGTCCCAATCTGAGTTAGAATTTCCATACAAGAAAATAACCCCTCTTAACAAAGCTACTTGCCATATTCTGGTAAGTCAACACAATTTAAATTTCCCAAAGCCTCTTTAAGAAGAGATGGGCAGATACTAAGTGTAAGAAAAGTGTCCAAAAGGGCAGGATGCCAGGTGCACAGATGAAGGTGTAAGAGGGTTAGTGGGTATGGTAAGAAGGTGAGGTGAAAGGTAGGTAAGAGAGTAGCTAGCAGAATGTTAAGAAAGGAGGCAAGTGAGGTTGGCAGAAGTCAGAATTCTGAGAATAATTGGACAGGTAAGGTCAGGTGAGATATTGTGGTATTGGGGAATCAGGTGATTTGGTTCTGTTGGAATTTATTGGACAGGGTAACTCTGAGGGTTCAATGGACAGTGGGGAGGTAGGGGGTGGGCATCAGCTATATAATTATCCCAGAGTTAGAACTAGTTTAAATTATTCAAACTATTTTTGGAGCAACAGTCTATTTCAGTCATTTGAAACTTCTAAGTAAGATTTTTTTTTCAAAAGGGTTCTGGATGCAAGTTAATTGCCCTGGAAACTCTCAGCTATGTGTCAGACTGTCAAGAGGGCACAACACATATCTTTTAGGATACTTCCAGTCTTTTTCTTTTCAGGAGCTCTGGGCCATTATTTCTAACTGCATTTTAATTTGTCACATTTTGTTCATTATATTTTGTGTAGACTTTTCAAAATGATGTACTATGATGAAGAATACAACTTAAAATGAAATAATTTGGCTTTAATATAACAAGAGGCTTGATGAGCAGACATATACACATTTCTGGGAACAGCAGGATTACAGGCCATGGATTTGAAAGAATTGCCAAGGGATAAAATAGGGAACTCAGAAGAAACATCTTTACCCTAAGTGTGGTGAGTATGTGGATCTTGCTATCCTGGGAAGCACTTACAGCAAATAACACTGGTGTATTTAAAAGGAGGATGGGCATGCTAATGACGAAGAAATGTTGCAGTGATTAGATAGGTTGTGTAGAAATGGGAGGAGGCTTGATCTGAGCCTAATTATCAGCATAGATTGGTAGGGCTGAATGGCCTGATCCTGATCCATCTTGCAATGTGAAATGTATATTGTAAGCCAATTAAGTGATACGTGCTCAGCTATTAATAAGTGCAATTTCATATTTCCAGCTATGAGGGGATCAGTATTCTACTTATGTTCTGCAGTTGTAATCATCTAGCAGAATTGGTTTCAAACCCTGTCAAATTCTGATTCTCTATAATAATCCATATGCATACAATGATACATTGTGGATAAAGATGCAATGCTTAAAGAGACCAACAGTCTTTACTCACCCACGCTTCTCTAAGCATTTATTTCTTCCTCTCTTATTTGATGCCAGATGATCGAGCAATGTACTGAAGTATCTTGAGGGTGATTGGTCATTTTGGCAAAGTAGTTCATGCTGTAATAAATTGCTCCATGTTCACAAATGGTTTTTACTTTATCATGGAAAAGGGAATATTTCATGAAGTCACTGTGTAGTTTTGATTTGTGACTTTTTTTTGAAGGAAAATATGTTTACGGTGATTGGCATGATTCTTCCCACATTGAAATCTGTACACAATTGAAAGGTCAGGGTAATATGAGAACAGTCTTTTGAGCTTGACTGGCTCAGGGGGATGACAAGTGTCTTGTGTGCCAGTGGGGAGGTTTGGGGCTTTGTGAATCTGTATTTCTAGCTTTGGAAGAAAGAACAGCTGTGGATTAGTTTTGTTATCACAATATCAAACAGTCAACAATGTGTTCTGATGCAATTAGTGCTGCCGTCATTGTTTCCGAACAAGAAATGAAAAATAAATCCTTGTTAAAAACATGTTTTTTTAAATAAAGATGATGTCCCTCCAATTGCTATTCATCAACAAAACTGTTATTTGCTGAATTACTAGTCCTCAGCAAATTTACATTCCACTAGCCATGTAAAAGTTCTGAATTAGAATGGCAACTAACTGCATGCAGTGTACTGGCCCAGTTCTTTCAGCTTCAAAACCAGCACAGAAGTTAGTTGTTAAATAGAGGGCTGCACTGCAGCCTCCTGGAACTGTTATATACTAATCTTGAAATTACAGTATGCCTGACTAGACTTCAGAGAAATTCCAAGGTAATGAAGAAAAGTTGAAAATTTAACTGTTTCTCTCTCCATAGATGCTGCCAGACCTACAGTTTCTCCAGCATTCTCAGTCATTGCTTCACATTTCCAGCACCTACAGTACTTGTTTTAGTTTGAGTTCCACTGTCGCACACTGCTAGTGCATTTGCCTCTCTGGCTATAACTGTTCTGGGCAGTTACAAAAACAATAGGGAAAACAGCCAAGTGATAGAGGAAAATAATTCCAGCAGAATCCAAGCTGTTGGTTCCACTCGGAAACTGCCATGTGGAAATATAAGGTCAATCATCCAGCATTTACACTGGTTTTTACTTTAAAGCTGCTCCTAGCGTTGGTAGATCCTGCTCAAGAGGTGTGAACCCCTGCACACCCTCACCCGGAACCCCACCTCTTCCATCTCAATACTACTGATTGTGTAACAGCATTTGTTGAATGGAAGGTGAGGCAGTGACATGGAAAGTATGGGAGTGCATCATCAATTAAAACATTTAAGAACTACATGCCTGTCAATAAGCTGAAGTGGTGTGTCTTCAGCTCATGTTATAAAGAGGATATGGATGCGTTGGCAATGCTATGTGCCACCAGCATCTCCAGTTATTTTCCCCAGACATAGTGACAGGGGGAAATTGTCATCCTTCTGCACGGACTGGAAGCGCAAGAGATCTGACAACAGAATGACGCAGACATGGACAACTTTTTCCTTCAGAACCAACAATGGATGCTTCAACAACAGACCATACCAGTCTGGTCCAAAGTTGAGACATACGTTAGTGCAGTCTCAGCAATCTGGAGGAATGCCCATTGCTGTAGGAAGCAGATCAACGATCTTCTCCATTCCATGAGCATAAATGCCACCATCTTCTCTCCAATACCTCACATTCACTTTGTCTCTGTTACTGTACTCACCTTTTATATTCTCTGCACTCCCATTATTGCCTCAACCATCTTTCCTCACTCAATCCATGACAGCACTAACCCTGTATACCCTCTGTGTTGCCTGCTTATTTGCACAGGACACTTCTCCTCATCTCCACCCAAAGTAAAAGCTGTGCCATCACTTGCATTTCCCATATATCCAGCTTTTCTCTCGGTCCAGCAGGAAACAAGTCTGCAAAAGGGCAAAGTGTTAAGACAGTGGTGGACTGCTCAACATTCAGTTTCTCATCCCTTATGTGAGAGGATCTGGCCACCCCAAGAGGCTGATTGACCATGTGCTAACCCTTGACGTGACACAGAACATTGCCCTTAATGTGCCTGGCCTCCTTGAGCAAATGCTGTCCCCCTTGACTGCAGACAACAAGCTTCCTGCCTTTGTGTCTATGTTAAACAGCAAGACAAGAGCCTGGTATTTCTGGCTGAATGGGTATAGCGCCAACACACAAGGCAATATAGAGCAGAGATGCTGTGAGAACCCAGGTAAGCTCAGAGAGAATGGATGATATGACAGCAACCAAAGAGACTGGAGATGCAGGCTGGTCCAATCCATGAGTTGAGGAACATATCCCTGAGTGCACAGTCTCCTTGCTGCAACATTTCAACAATAGTTGCCAGTGCAGCCTGAGGAGTAGCATTAAAGTGCAGAAGTATACTGGAAGTAGATTAAGATTCAACATGAGGATTCTCTGCTGGCATGAATCAAATGCAACATCCATGGACATGGGTGTGTGAAAAGTGCCCAAGATGTTGGTGCCCAGTGGCCAACATGGAGTTTTTCGAGAAAGTAGTGAGTTGAATTTACCAGGTATCCACTTTGACTTCTATCTCAAGATTTCTTGATGTCTAGCTTGTTGGTTTGTTTCGTAAGATGTTGAGTTGAATATTAATGAAGCAAGTTGTGTTTTATAAAGGTAGTTAACATGCTACAAATCCCCTCGATTAGCAATTCACTCCTGCCTAATGAGAAACTTGCCACATTAGTCCATTAAAGCATGAAAGATAGAATGAAATGCTCTCAATATCGAGATAGAGTTCACAGGACTTTTCACCAATTCTGCCACAAATCTCACCACAGACCACATTACTCTGATCCCGAAAATACTCCACTATGGTGTCTCAATTGCAGTGACAGAAATTCATGAGCTTCTCACACTTGTTGGGTCTGAGGATAGATAAACAGAAAATATCCACCTTCCATCCGCCTCCCCCAACTCTCTATTTCAGAAGCCCCTTCCCCTCCCCCATTTCTGAAGAAGAACCCAGACCCGAAAAGTCAGCTTTCCTGCCCCTCTGATGTTGCCTGGCATGCTGTGTTCATCCAAAGCTACACCTTGTTATCTACAAAATAGCAAGAGAATTTTTGCAGATATAATTAATACCTGGTGGTGCTTTAGGTGGTCCAATTAGATCTGGCAATAAATAGATCAATCAGTTGTCTGCCACACATTCTTAATTCGTTATTTAAGTCACATATTGATTGGATTTAAGAAAACAAAGATAAGAGTTGTTGCAATCAGAACTGTCAGAAAGAATATAGGTTTTAATGGCAATGAAAACCCTCATCACAACTTCCAACAATAAGACCCATTCAGATGATTCCTTCTTCTTTCAGCCTTACCATGTCAAATCTTTCAGTTAAAAACCCAAAGAACTGTGGATGCTGAAAATCAGAAACTAAAGCAGAAATTTCTAGGAAAGCTCAACAGGTTTGGCAGCATCTGTGGAGAGAAATCAGAGTTAATGTTTTGGATCCAGTGACCCTTTTTCAGAGCTGGTTCTGAATATGGGTCACTGGACACAAAATGTTATTTCTGATTTCTCTCCGCAAATGCTGCTAGACCTGCTGAGCCTTTCCAGCAATTTCTGGTTTAGTTTCAAATTTTTTACTTCCTTAAATTTCCAAATCCTCAATTTCTCTGATCAGAGAACAATTGAAGCAGTGTACCTACATTTGAAGAGCAAATTACTGCAGATGCTGTAATCTGTACTGAAATGAAAAATTCCTGGAAATCACAGTGGGTCAGGCAGCATCCATGGAGAGAAAGCAAGTTAACATTGTGAATGTAGATGGCTCTTCATCAGGGCCTACATTTAACCTGATCTGATACAATGTTGAAGCAGTCTCAGCCGTCTGGAGTAATGCCCAGGAAGTTCTACCAGTTGGTGCAACGTTTCTGTCCAATACATCACTCTCACACTTTCACTGTTATCGCACCAACCTCCCAACATAGATCATGCCCTACCACTCTCAATAATGAATAAAATAACTTTCATGTCCCACCTTCACTCACCCAAACTGTGAAACCATAAACTCTGTATGACTTTTTTGCTGTCTACTTGCTTGTTTAGGAAACTTTGTGACAACAGCAATAGCTGTGCCACTAACTTGCATCATCTGTAATATCTGCCACTCTCTCATTCCAGAAGCAGAAAAATTCCCCCACAATGGGGCAGAAAGGGTCAAAACAACCAATGTGCTCCTCAACATTTAACTCCTCACCCCTTTATGAGCAGAGGATCCTAATTCTGATCACTCTGAGCAGGGCCTGGACCCAGTGCCTGGCATTGCACTTGATTTACCATGCCAAGGCCCCCTTGAGCGAATGCTATCCCTTTTGGTTGGACTGAGGCCTATTGACAACTAGGGCAAGCTTTCTGGCTTAGTGTCTGTGCTAGGAGGCAGAACAGGACAGTAGTAATGTGAGCCTGGTATTTCTAGTTGTGGAGACAAAGCACAGAAACAAAAAAGGCAAGAATACTGCGAACATGCAGACAGCTCAGAGTGTGGGAATGTTCTGAGATGAGTGAACAGCCCAGAGATGTGCCTGGTCCGGTCCATGAGTTGAACACACATCTGTGATAACACAGTGTAGAGCTGGAGGAACTAAGCAGACCAGGTAGCATTAGAGGAGCAGGAAAGCTGACATTTCAGTTCGGGATCCTTCTTCAGAAATGAAGGGTCCTGACTCAAAACATTAGCTTTCCTCCTCCTCTGATACTGCATGGCCTGCTGTGTTCCTCCAGCTCTACACTGTGTTATCTCAGATTCCAGCATTGGCAGTTCTTACTCTCTCTCCATGGGTACAAACTGTTTTCCTGTAGCATTACAGTGATAGTGGCCAGTGCAGTGTGAGTTGTAGTGTTGAATTGCAGATGCATTCTCCAAATGGATTTGAGACATGTCATGATGGTTCTTAGAAGTTGGTTCACATTAGATACCAACATCCATGGCCATGCTTGCATGTGGCTGATGCCCATGGACCGTGCCCAGGAGCATGGCTACCAGTGTCCAACACGAAAGTCGTTTGGAGGAAGTGGCAAGTTGAACCTGCCAAGAACCCACCCTGATTTCTAATGCTATGGTTTTTCAATTGCTAGTTTATATTTGCTAATGAGCTCAACAATAGCTATAAAAATTGTCGATTAGGAACTTGCTGCACCCTAGCAAGAATCTTTCCATACTGCTTGAGC
This sequence comes from Stegostoma tigrinum, assembly GCF_030684315.1. Lineage (NCBI taxonomy): Eukaryota > Metazoa > Chordata > Chondrichthyes > Orectolobiformes > Stegostomatidae > Stegostoma > Stegostoma tigrinum. The sequence continues at coordinate 33,398,080 of NC_081371.1, read as the reverse complement.
CAAGCAGTGAACTTGCAACAATATGAGTCTGGTAAGATTATGTTTATTGCAAAAACTCACTAGTCATTGAGATGAGGTGCACCCCTCCACAAGGGGTGTAGGAGACTTTAGTTTGTGATCTAATTTGCCATCATGTGCAGCACTGGCAACTTCTCTGTTCATCCTCACATCATACCCTTCTAAAGCAAGAAGAGCAAGACCCCACTACAACCTCCAAACATGGCCAGCTTGGATATTTTGGCCCAGTCAGTGGTGCAGTCTCAGATAGGAAAATCTAGCTCAGGATGTTTTGCTGATGGATACCTTGCATCTCTTCTTATTGTAGAAAGTTCTTTTCAGCTACGTTCTTGAAAGGACAGTGAGAAAATGACAGATCAGATTTATCTGGCCATTATAGACGTAATGCAAACTGAATCAGTCAGGTCTGAGTCAGACCTAGAAGCAGATTATTCTGTAAAAATAAAGATTCGCAGTTATCGTACAAACAGAATACAAATATGCACAGTTAAGAGTTTAGAAATGAATCATATACATTCCTGAGAACCTCATATGTCATATATCATCTTCACAGGTTCACACGTGCATTGTGTCGCATTCGGTAGAATCAATCATAGATGAATAGCACTTGTTTGAGCTTAAAACTTTTAAAATGTTTAAATACCTTGAACATTTTGGATCTCCTGTCTTCTTTCATGTTTTCTGAAAAATTATTGACAAATATGTCTCCCAACTCCGTGTCATTTTGGTTTTCTCGGAATCATTTTGTTTCTCACAAGTTAGTCATTGAGAAGGCATTGTGAAAGTACAGGGCAGTTGTCAATGTTGATAGTTAAGATTTTTAATTTTGAGCATACATATTAACAGGCTTTCTTCTCAATAGGTTTTCATTGCTTAGGCTGTCCAGACCCCCTACCATGTCTATAACTGGCACAGCTACACCAGGAATCAAAGCTGAAATATGTTCTTTTCATAAAAAAAATTTTATTCACATAATAAAGATAAGCTTCAAAGTAGACCTTTTCACTGATTGAGTTGGGGCCACACTGACTGCAGCTAACAGTAAGATGAGGTGATCCATCAACAGAAATATAAACAATATCATATTTTAGACTTTCAGGTTTTACAATTGTGTGTTTCACAATTAAAGTACAATGTAAATGTCAGTGTAACAGTAGAAAAAAATTCTTCTATATCTCATGTCAGGCATTTCAGGTTATGTCTCTTTAATTGGGAGTGGGAGTCCGCGGTGCAAAATATTGGCATTGTGTCAGATTAAATTTTTACAACAACAGAGTTGGGGAGGTGTATATTTGGTTCATGATGTAGGGTGGCATAGTGGCTAGCACTGCTGTCTCACAGTGACAGCGTCCTGGGTTTGATTCCAATTTCTGGTGACTATCTGTGTGGAGTTTGCACATTCTTCCCATGCCTGCTTGGGTTTCCTCTGGGTGCTCTTGTTTCCTCCCACAGTCCAAGGACATGCTGGTCTGGTGGATTAGCCGTGCTAAATTGCCCATAGTGTCCAAGGATGTGCAGACAAAGGGATTAGCCATGGGAACTGCAGGATTATAGAGTAGGTATTGGATCTGAGTGTGATGCTCTTTGGAAGGTTGGTGTGGACTCAGTGGACTGAATGACCTGGTGCCACATTGTAGATTATATGATACAGCACCTGAGATATATAATGTGATATTCAAAAATAACAACTGCCCAAATGTTTATTGCTTCATCTTCCACATTGCATTAAAAGTACTTTTAATGCAATGTGGAAGATGAAGCAATAAAATTGCAAAATATATAAGAAGGTCAACATTATATAAAGGGAGCAGGCTTGAAATGGGATAGAATTTGGAAAAGTTACAGAAAAAAAAAATTCTGATTAAGTAATTAGGTAAGTAAGATAATCACCTGAAGGGAGCTGTCATGAAAAAATATACAATGTCACTTGAACTAAATGAATCTGATCACACATTTTGTGGATTAAAACAGTTGAATGATTTCAATCAAGTTTCACCTCGTGTTAACTCAGTCTACCTTTGGAGACACTGAGGAAAGACAATGCAGCAGGTCAGGCATTTGTCTAGGTCATAAATGTGACAGTGCTGGATAATGTGCAAGTTGTTAAAGAGAAGTACAAGCCTGCTCCCATAGCAGTAAAGGCTCCAAATTGTTTACAGGGATAATGGGAACTGCAGATGCTGGAGAATCCAAGATAATAAAGTGTGAGGCTGGATGAACACAGCAGCATCTCAGGAGCACAAAAGCTGACGTTTCGGGCCTAGACCCTTCATCAGAGAGGGGGATGGGGTGAGGGTTCTGGAATAAATAGGGAGAGAGGGGGAGGCGGACCGAAGATGGAGACAAAAGAAGATAGGTGGAGAGGAGAGTATAGGTGGGGGGGTGGGGAGGGGATAGGTCAGTCCAGGGAAGACGGACAGGTCAAGGAGGTGGGATGAGGTTAGTAAGTAGGAGATGGAGGTGTGGCTTGGGGTGGGAGGAAGGGATGGGTGAGAGGAAGAACAGGTTAGGGAGGCAGAGACAGGTTGGACTGGTTTTGGGATGCAGTGGGTGGAGGGGAAGAGCTGGGCTGGTTGTGTGGTGCAGTGGGGGAAGGGGATGAACTGGGCTGATCTGGGTGTAGAGGTGGTCACGGTTGGGGCCAAATTGGGAAGGCTTGAATGTAGACTGTAGTCCAATGGGGATGATCCGGTTCCGTAGGCAGGTGCTGAGGAAGGTGATGTGGCTGTGGTACCTGGTTTGCTTCAGGACATGGTTGAACAGTTTCAAGGCTGAAGAGAATTGTTTACAGGAATGACTGACACCAGTGAATCTTAGGAAGTTATCATAGCAGAGTCAAATTCAGAGCAAATATCTTACTTGTATGACCAAATATGAGTGCTGTACTTGAAGGCACCTACTAATGCTTCACCAGCAACTGTTTTCTTGGATGTGGTGGTTTACAATTGCCTTTCATACTCTGGGGCAGTGCAGGAGGCTGGGCTGAAGTAAACCTGAACTGGAACAGGAATCAAACCTATGCTGTTGGCATTATAATGAAACACACATTGGTTACCTAGCCAACTCACCTAACTAGGCCTATCATACTTGCATCAGCGATTATTATTTGAAGCAGTGTTTCATTCTCATAATTATTTTGAACTTCAGTGAATACTATGTCGTGTTTTATTTTACAGTAACTGAAAGTCAGTTTTGATAAAACAGTGCAGTTTTTGAGTTGATAAATCTAAGCAAAGATTATGCAGTTTGGAAACCTCCAAAGATTGGTGCAGTCGTATTTCACATGCCCACTACATACTGAGAACATCTCTCTGAGATCTACAAATACCAAAATGTCTTCAGGGAGGCTCCTGTTTCTGCACTGAGCATACTTTCTGTCGATAAACACAAAGTAGTCATAGACTTCGAACATTTCTACCCTCAGGGCTAAAAGTGTACAGCAGGAAGGCACCAAAAGAGGATAAGTTAAAGATATTTTTTAGAAGATTTTTTTGGTTAATTTAATTGATGTTTATTTCTAGTTAGCTACTCATTGGACCACTGCTTATGTTCAATATGATAACTCCACATTTTATTGCTTTGTGTTTTATTTCTTACTAAACATATCCTGTGTACATTCACAACTCATTTGTTTAGAATCTTTCACTAGCAGCTACTGAGATTTTTGAGACTCTTCATTCTAAACTTAGGTCTTTATCTATGAAAAGCATGATCCTTGCATCTGAGTAGACCAAATGCAATTTTAACAAAAAAAGCACTAAACACAGTGCAAGATTGAAGAAATTAGGAAGTATTCAAGAGCTCAGCAACAATAGAAAAATTGTAACCATTCAGTACGAAAATAAAAATCAATATTTCCCATGGTAAAAACATTGAGGTGAACAATTTGAAGAGGATAATCACAAAAGGTACCAAACAAATTTTTAATCTTATCATTGGAACTAAAACAAAGAAATAAATCGATGGTTAGCCACCTAGTTTATGTCCAAGCGTTAATGACAATTACATTTACCCATCAATAAGTTTCTATTAATTAGCATTTACACTGCCAACCTCTCATTAATCATTATAAAAATAACTGACCAAATGAGTTAACACTTTTTTGTTAATGAGCAAAAAAAGGAATGAGTCAATCAAGTCATGACCAATAATTAATTGCTAACCATGTAATCTGAGCTAGCAGCACATAAAACCAAATAATTAGGTATCTATGGAGGTCTCTCCTTAAATCTACCTTTGCTGGAGGCCAGCTTGATAACTGTGACAATACCACAGCTTTAAGACCTGCATTTTGTCCTAGCTTTTTTATGAAGAAAGCTTGAGACAGAAGTGGCAAGTGGGTTGTTCAAAGCCAATAAAGTAAACAGCTTGTGAGATATTGAAGTTAGTAAGAACTGCAGATGCTGGAAGTCAGAGTCAATACAGTGTAGGGCTGGAGGAACACAGCAGGTCAGGCATCATCAAAAGAGCAGGAAAATTGAAATTTCGGACCTGATGAAGGGTCCCAGCCCAAAATGTTGACTTTCCTGCTCCTCTGATGCTGCCTGACCTGTTGTGTTCCTCCAGCTCCACACTGTACCAAATTTTGAGATCTTGTTTTATTTTAATGTTGGAATAACAGAAGCAACATGAATGGGCAGGACCAACCTGGAATTAGAAGGCCTGAAAGAGTTCATGAAAAATCATTAACATACAGGATTAAGGAGAGTCCTAATGCTTTTTATACATGTATAATAAGCAAGATGGTAAGCAGGGAAAGGGTTGGCCCACTCAAGGACAAATGTGGGAATCTATGTGTGGAGTCAGAAAAGGTAGATGATGTCTTAAATGAATACTTTGTGTCAGCATTCAATAAAAAGAACGAATTGATGGAGGGTGATCTCAGGGGAGGGTGTGTTGAATCTCTAAGCCAGATAATTCCTGGGTCCTGACAGGATCTATCCCAGAATATTGAGGGAGGCAAGAGAACGAATTACTGGAGCATTGACAGACATCTTTGTATCCTCTTTGACCATAGGTGAGGTCCCAGAGGACTGGAGAATAGTCGTTATCCCATTGCTTGAGAAAGGTAAGAGGGATAATCCTGGAAATTACAGGCCTGTGAGCCTCACGTTGGTGCTAGGGAAATTATTGGAAAAGATTCTCAGGGACAAAATCAATACAAATTTAGAAGCAAATGGACTTATTAGCAATAGACAGCATGGTTTTGTGTGGGGGAGGTTGTGCCTCATTAACTTGATTGAGTTTTTTGAGGAGGTGACAAAGATGATTGATGAGGGAAAAATGGTTGATGTTGTCTCCATAGGCTTCAGTAAAGCCTTTGACAATGTCCATCATGGCAGACTGGCACAAAAGGTGAAGACACATGGTATCGGGGTGAGCTGGCAAGATAAATACAGAATAACAACCAAAAGAACTGCGGATGCTGTAAATCAGGAACCCAAAACAAAGTTGCTGGAAAAGCTCAGCAGGTCTGGCAGCATCTGTGGAGGAGAAAACAGATTAAAGTTTCAGGTCCGGTGACCCTTCCTCAGAACACATATAGATAAATACAGCAGGAAAGCTGATGTTTTGGATCTAGACCCTTCTTTAAAGAAGGGTCTAAGTCTGAAACATCAGCTTTCCTGCTCCTCTGATGCTGCTTGGCCTGCTGTGTTCGTCCAGCTCTACACCTTGTTATCTCTGGCTTCCATCTGTGCAGTGATTTTTCCACGGAATTGATGGTACCTCTCCAGGCAAATATCACTCAGATGGTTCAGTGATCAAACACCTTCCTTGTGCCGGGACAAATTTATCCACATAATTGATGGATAGAATGTATAAGACCTGAAAAAAACTGACAGTGATAACCATTTATATGTTGATTGTGACTAAAGCAAAGATATGGCCAAAATGACGAATTCCATCCTCCTTCACACTGGGTTTGGTGAGCAGCATGACACCGAACGGTTGTGTTATAGACCAGACCAAACCACCTCAAAACATGCCAAGGAGATAGCCCAGAACCTAACTTTTCTTAATTTAAAGGTGCTAGGCTTTACATTCTAGATGTAATTCAATTGGTCAAACTATCAAGCTTGGAAAAAATACACTTTATTCATACACTGCAGGTAAAATACTGATGACAAAAAGAAAAGAATTGGCCTAATTATAACTCTATTGAAATTCTTAACAAAATAATACATTTCACATTAACTGTTCCAATACAGTAACATCCCATAATCACACCCTTGGCAAAGGCAAATTCTGTAAAATAGATTGTCTCGCATGCAATTCTGATAGATGCTCCTAATGCTCCTTCCACTTGTGACTGAAATCACCAAATCATCCATGTACAACATATAATTGAAAAATCCTGAAATGACTTTATTGGTTAGTCTTTAAAATGTAGCTGGTACATTTTTCATATGAAATAGCATGACTTTAAACTGGTACAGTCCATTTGGTTTCACAAACCTAAAACCTTTTTTGCCCTTTCAGATAAAGGTACCTGCTAGTATCATCTGAGTAAGCCCAAATTCGAAATATAAGTTGCTTGTCCCAACTTCTCAAAACATTCTTCCACATGTGGAATAGGATGTGAATCAGATTTTGTAGCTGCATTGATTTTGTGATAGTCCACACATAACCGTCGTGTACCATTTTAGTTTTGGTGAGTATGGGTGAGCTCCATTTGCTACAACTGACTTCAATTATATTGTCTTTGAGTATGCATTCAACCTCTTTTTAAATCTGTGTCAACTTTTGAGGTTTAAATCAATAAGGAAGTTGTTTAATTGGAAATGAATTTCCTGTATCTACATCATACATAATCAGATTAGAACTTCCCAGCTAATTCCCACATATTTCCCCATGTGATTATAATAGCTCTTTCAGGTCACTTTGATTTTCCTCAGGAAGGTAACTCAATAATGTATCCCAATTTTTGAGAACATCCTCATTGTCCAATTTAATCTGAGGAATGTCCACTTCAGAATCCTCTGAATTTGGTTCTTCACTCTGTGTTATACCTAGTAACACATTCTCCTTTTGCATTCCTTCCCTATCAAAAATTTTTTACGCATATTTACATGATACATTCTGTGAGATTTCTTTCCATCTGGCATTTTTATCAATTAACCATTTAATTTACTTTCATTTTGTTAAGACTCACTAAACCTTACTTTTAAACATTCACCTACCACTAGGGGTAGCAATAATACTTTATGTCCATTAGCAAAATTGCAAATTTTTGATTTCTTGTATGCTTCCTGTTTCATCATGTGCTGTGTTACTTTTAAATGCTATCAAGCCAACTCACCCACTCTGTTTAAACTTGCCCATAAAAGTTGCCACATAGTCCAAATATATGGTCTCAGAACTCTGACTCACCAAGTTCTCTTTCGTTAATTTCAGTGGCCCTCTCACCTCTTGCCCAAAATGTAATTCAAATGGGCTGAATTTAGTTGATTCATTTTGTGCATCCCGAATTGCAGAATATAAAAATGCAATTTCTTTATCCCAATCCTGCGGATAGTCTTGACTGTAAGCACTCAACATGGTCTTTAAAGTTTGATGCCGCCATGTTTTCATGCTCCTTGTGATTCTGCATTATACACAGTGGATTTAAATGGTTTCATTCCTAAGCTATCCATAACTAGTTTGAATAACTTTGATGTAAAGTTCGACCTGTGATCCAGCTGTATTTCTATGGTTAGCCCATAGCTAGTAAAAAAATTGAGTAACTCTTCCACAATTCTTTTAAATGTGATACTACTCAATGAAATGTCTTCTGGAAATCTAGTGGAAACATTTATTATGGTCAACGAATACACCTTTTGTTTTTGCTGGGGCCCAACACAAACAATTAAGACCCTTCTAAAAGGATCCTCAAATGCAGAAATGAACATTAAGGGTGCTGGTTTTATCACTGCCTAAGGTTTTCTAATTACCTAACATGCATGACATGTCTCGACTCTTGCAATCTAGGCCAATAAAAATGTTATTGCATTTTGGCTTGAATTTTCTTTATCCCCAAATGACCTCCTACTGATAATTCATGAGCTACCAGCAACACCTCCTTTCTACAGCCCACTGGCGATACAACTTGATGAATTCCTGCCCATTTCTTATCCACCTAAGTATGTGATGGTCTCCATTTCCTCAGCAAGATTTGTTTTAAGATAGTAGCATTCTGGGATGCACTCAGATTCTTCTTCTGTATATGCTTTTTGACACAATTGCTTTAGATTTTCATCTTTCAATTTTAATTCAGGTAATCTCTCTGAATTAAAAATGTCTGCTTTGTCCACTGCCTGTTCTGGCTTTTTCTTCAATTATTTGATCAAACATAGTCTCAAATAATTGAACTTCAACTTTTTCTTTTGCGATTTCTCCTCCTGCTTCCACCTGTGTCTTTGTGACCTTGTTACCACACAGTCAGGAGAAATCCCAGGATATGCTCCTTGTAATACCTCAGTTGTCCGACTTTCCACTGGTTTTTCAACCACAGTAGGCATCTTTTCCACCAATGATCTATCTATAGAATTACTGACAGTAAACTATATTTCTGGAACTAAGAATTTCTCTATTATTCCTAGCATCACTTCACCAATTTTCATCGGACTCTCCAATGTTACTTTATATAACGTAAAACTGCTCTTCTCACCATTAATTTCCACATATCACCACTTTTTCTGGCAATACTCCTTTTGATTTACATACCTCTTCATTTCTCAGTATCAAAGACTGACTTGCTTACATATCTCTTAAAATCTTACTTACCTACCCTTCTTGACATAATAAGTTAAGCTCACCCACGCAAGTAAATCTTTTAAAGACATCTGGCACTTCCTTTTCAATTAACCCCTGATTAAGTTGTACATTTTAATGTATTTTTTTAAAGCTTCCACTATGCTCTTCATTAGCATTTCAACAAAACTCACTTGCTTATCCTGTTTTCCCATATCTGACTTCCCAGTGCTTTTTCTAAACTACCAACACTGTGACTTCATGAGGCCTACTTTCTTACAATGAAAATACCTGATATTTTTTACTTCTCTTTCCCCCTCATGGGTATCATTTTTACCCCGTGTAAAACTATCTTTACTACTTTCAATGAGATCTCCTTCTCCCTTACCACCTGAGGATTTCTCTTTACTCCAGTTTCTATCCTTCACAGATTGAAATTGATGTCTGAAGCTAAACTTTAATTTCTAAAACAAAATTCTTTGCCATTTCTGCTGCTGATAGAATAAAGAAAGAACAAAGAAAAATACAACTTAGAAACAGACCTTTCGACATCTAAGCTTGCATTGACACATTTTACCTTTCCATACTAAAACTGTCTTCACTGACAAGATCCATATCCTTCTATTCCCTTCCTAGTTATGTATTTGTCCAGGTGTTTTTGAACGCTGCTATTATGTCTGCTTCCACCACCTCCTCCAGCAGCACGTTCCAGGCACTCACCACCCTTTGCGTGAAAAACGTGCTGTGCATATCTCTTTTTAATGGCCCCCCTCGCATCTTGAACCTGTGTCCTCCATAAATTGACCCCTCCACCCTGGGAAAATGCCTCATACTTTCTATTCTACCCATGCCATTCACAATCTTATAAACTTCTAACACGTTGCCCCTCAACCTCCTGTGTTCCAGTGAAAACAAACTCAGTCTATCCAACTTTTCTTCATTGTTAAAATCTCCCATACCAGGCAACATCCTGTTACACCTCTTCTGTACCTTCTCCAAAGCATCCTCATCCTTCTAGTATTGTGGTGATCAGAACAGTATGCAATATTAAAAGTCCAGCCTGTTTCAGCTCCTTCTCACTTACTGTATGCTCTCCAAGGTTTTTGTCTGTGTTTTGCTGCCTAGACCTTAATTTGCTTCCTTTATTTTTGTCTAAAATGATAATCTCCCCTGTCATCCAATCAGTTAAAGTTTCCTTCCCCCAATTTAACACCTTTCTGTCCTTATCCATGCGTATCTGAAAACTATTCCCAAAATACTCCCCGACTAAAACTTCGATCACCTAGCCAGTCTCATTTCCCAATATCTGGTTTAGTATGGCCCTCTGCCTCATTGGACTATCTATGTAGAATTTCTAAAAGCCCTCCTGGGTGCACTTAACAAATTGCTGCCCATTGAAATCCCAGTATTAAGAGAGTCCCATTCAATATGGGCCATTACTAGGCCATAACAACCCTGTTATTTTCACATATTTCCAGAATCTGATTACTAATCTCTTCATTTATCTCCCACGAAAAGCTGGAAGGTCTGCAGTACAATCCCAGCACTATGATTGCACCCTCCCTATTCCTGAACTCTACCCATAATGCTTTGTTGCAAGATCTCTCCAGTGCAGCTGAGGAGCACCCAGAGGAAACCCACACAGAGACTGGGAAAACGTGCGAACTCCACACAGAAAGTCTCCTATGGGGGGAATCAAATCTGGGTCCCCTGGTGCTGTGAGGTAGCAGTGCTAACCACTGAGCCATCGTGTTGCCATTAATTAGTCTTTAATCTTCTCACCCATAGGAACAGTTTCTAGATCCAGTCATTTTAGTCCCCTTGTGACTTTGTAAACTTCTATCAAATCATCTCAGCATTCCCTCCTTTGAGCAGAATAATCCTTGTTTCTCCTTTCTATCAATGTAACTGCTTATATGAATGAGAAACCTTGTTCTTGTCAAGTTTTATTGTACCATGCTTAATACCTTCAAATCCTCCTTTAAGTACAGTGTCCAATTTTGGAAAAAATCCTCCACTTGAAAATGAATGTTAGTTTCACAAAGGTTTATCATAATATCCTTGTCTTGTATCCTGCCTCAACATATAAAGCCCAGGATCCTGTTTCACATTTTAACCATTTTCTCAATCTGTTATGCTACATAAATAGTTCTTATAAGTATATCACCAGGTAACTCCTCCCACCTCACTGACCAATCCCCACCACTCCCTACCTGCACTCACCTATCACCATCCCACCTACCTTCCCAGCCCCACCCCTTCTCTCGTTATTTATTTCTGAACCCCCTTCCCCCTCCTCCATTTCTGAAGAAAGGCCCTGACCCAAAGCGTCAATTTTCCTGCTCCTCTGATGCTGCCTGGCTTGCTGTGTTCCTCCAGCTACACACTGTATTATCTCTGACTCCAGCATCAGCAGTTCTTACTATCTCTGATTGTTGCAGATGTCATCCTTTTCCAGATGGATATAGCTAGTTAGAGAGTAAATACTGTGCAAATTTGGAAAACGTTCACACTGTGTTTTTAGTACGAATATTTTGTGAATAAAATAGAGTTAACCGCAAACTGAAGTCTGTACTTCTTTCTCCAACCCACCAACATTAGCAATTGTGTATGGTATTTCTGATACATAAACTGGTCAAGATGTCCAAAGCACAGCTAACTTTGTGAGCAATATTTCCCTATTCTAATTAAATGAAAAATATTGTAATTGTCATTTTGTGAGAAAAGATCTTGTCAACTTAAACCTTGCACAGGAGGAAGTAAATTGATCAAGGATCGCTGTAACCTGCACATCCAATCTGCATACTGCCAATGTATTATGTCAGTGTTATTGTGAATATAAAAGATTAATTACAGCAATTTGATTTCAAACGGCAAATATGCATATCTCCATCATCTAAACACAATTTGAAAAGAATACTAGTTTCTAATCAGACCAGACTGTTGCTTGTTCTGTGACAGAATGTTTCTATTCATGATGAACAAGTCCAGTCTTTGCTGACTATTTTCTTTGCACAAGGGCAACTTTCTGAACATAATGTTGGCAGTAATTGCCCTAATTTTTATTTGAAACAACCAAACCAAAATGCATAATGATAGTGACTTCTCTTGCAGATGTGCTGGGATGGTAGATGTGGGGTGACTGCTTTTAATTGTATTCTGCATTGTGTGTTTTATGTGCCATAAGTCACAATCAGAAGAAATGATATATAAGTAGACCTTAGTCATATTTGTTTCAATAGCTTCATATTGGTTATTGCCTGGCTTCATCAGGAGTATGAAGAAGGGCAATTTGAATCACAAAAGGAGAATTATGGCTATGGGGGCCAAAAATTAATTTTGCACTTTGGGGTCATCACTTGAGGACCAGAAATGATTTTTATTGTTTTTTTTCTGATCACAGTCCTGCAAGTGCATTTGTATCAGTCTGCCAATAAGCATTAAGATGACGTTGATCCTGTCTTACTCCAAATAATGCTAACCATTTTTTCTGTGTTATTATTGTGTCTACTGTACTTTTTGTTCAACATTGCATGTGCATCACCAAAAAATATTTCCGAACTGATTTTGGATGGGTAATTAGCCTGGGAAGAACACAGACCTGGAATTAAAATCTTAACCTCACACTATAAAATTTCCACTCAATGTTAAAGTGGGGAGCTTTTGTCTCTACCTTTCAAGCATTTTTGTTTTACAATTGTTCACCTCAAGTATTTTTGATTACATTTATTACTGTATTCATTTTACACTCCTAAGTATTTAATGTCTTTGGTATGCATCTTTAACTTTAATTCTGTGCTTGCCCAATAAATCTTAAAAGGAGCCACAGGTAACAGCTATCAGCAAGTAAATGGTGTTTCGGGCCCAGACCCTTCATCAGAGAGCCCGAAACGTCAGCTTTTGTGCTCCTGAGATGCTGCTTGGCCTACTGTGTTCATCCAGCTTCACACTTTGTTATTTTGGATTCTCCAGCACCTGCAGTTCCCATTACCTCTCGCTATCAGCAAGTAAATTTGTTTTCTGGTACCCAAACTACTGTTACAATGGAAAATCCCATAAACAATCACATACTATTACGAATCTGATTATTTCTGGCACATAAACACCTGAAATGCTAAATCAAGATAGTATTGCATTGTACATGGTCTCCTTTCAAATAAATATTAGAGCAATTACTGCCGGTATTGTGTTCAGAAAAGGGGTCACTGGACTCAAAACATTGACTCTGTTTTCTGTCCACAGGTACTGACAGGCTTGCTGAGTTTCTCAAGAAATTTCTGTTTTTGTTTCATATTTTTGTGTACCTTAGTCCATATAAATGATTATCATGAGAATTCCAGTTATGTCTTGTATGAACTTTCATCTACTTTTATTATGTAAAGATGTATAGGTTAGTTAGAAACGTAAGTTGTTAAGAGATCCTAAGAAGTCTACAAATGAATGTAGAATAAGTAAGTGGATATATAAATGGATAGATCAAGACAATGCATAAACTATTGCCAGATGAACTTTGAGGTGGAAAAAAGCGAAGTTGTCCACTTTGGGTGAAAAATTTAGAAAAGTAGCATAGTATTAAAATGGTGTGAGATTTTATCACTCTGTGATACAGAGAGATCTGGGTCTCTTCGCACATGAATTCCAAATATTGAGATTGCAGGTACAGCAAATAATCAGAAAGACTAATTGAATTTTTTTTGTTTATTATAATAGGAATAGAATATAAAAGTAAGGATGTATTGCTACAGTTTTACAGTGCATTGGTAAGCCCACATGTGGAATACTGTGTAAAGATTTGGTCTCCTTTTTAAGGAAGGCTGTTAAGTACACAGAAGTATTTCACAGAAGATTTACTCAACAAGCTCTTATGATGAGAGGCTTCCTATGAAGAAAGAATAGGCAGATTAGACATCTCTCAACTGGAGTTGTTCATCCATCTACTTTGTACACCCAGACATGTAAAGTCTCAATTTCCAATTTCTCATCCTTGCTTTATAATTCCTCTGTGCTTTCACCATCTCCTAGCTCTCTACTCTCTTCCAGCCTTATGAACATCATTTCTTCAATTCTGGTCTCTTGAGAGCTGCTGCTTTTAATCATTCTATCATTGGTGCCTTTAGCTACCAAAGCATTAAAGCTTGGAATTTCCTCCGTAAGATTTTGCATCTCTCTAGCTCACTTTCCTCACTCAAGGCACTTCCTCCAATCTTTTAACAGATTTTTGGGTCATTTATCCTAATATCTTAGATATGTGGTTCAAGGATTCAAATTTTGTTGAAAGGCTATATAATACAAGTTATATTTTGCTTTTGTTGCATCTATTTTGTCTCTTCTAGCCTCTTCTGGCTGCCTTACTCAACCTCCATTTAAATTATCATCAGGGAATGTTGAGGTCATTGGATTCTAAACTGCATATTTAAAGAAGAATCTCATCAGAATCCAAATGTGTCTTTACTGTCTGTTCAGAAGCATAGTATAAGGTAGGAGACAGCAGTAAGGGATCGGGATTGGCAGATAAGTATTAATATCTTCTGGTTAAAAAAAAGAAAAATTGTGCAAGGAAAGAGGGTTGATCATATGACACCATGATCGTTTAGCATTTTAGAAAGCCACGTTATTAATTTCAAGTTTTGTGGCCACTTTTAACAAATGCCAACCCAAAACTGCTCTGCATTGTAATGTTCTTTTGTTCAAAACAACACAATAGCTTAGGTTCCAGTGCAGATTGTTTCTTCTGAAATGAAAGACCCCCAGGAATCTGTAGTTATTTTGCAATTAAAGAGAACTGCCTTTAAAAGGTTAAAGAAAAAAAAATTAATTGTACTAAACTTTGACCAGAACAACTGTTTCTCCAGAACTGCTTGAATTACATTATACATTTCAAGTGTCCTACCAGAGGTTTTAAATCTCTGACTCTCCCACCTTCAAACACGTCTAGCAGCTAATCATAAAAATATTTTTGTGTGATTCTTAGTGCTTAATTGCAATCATCCATTTTTAACAAGTTTAATATTTTCATTCATTTGAGATTCAAACACATTTAGGAGTAAGAACTCAATCTCTTTCAGCCAGTCAGGTTGAAAATGATTAAGTTTTCCTGACAACAGTTCTATTTTACTACTAGTAATTATGTTGGATTTGATTTAATAAATATATAAGCTTGCCTTTATAGCATGGTAAGGCTTTTGTCCTTCAACATGCTTTTGGTTACTTGTCTGTGCAATAATGTAAAATCAGCAGTGAAAGAGATTGGTGAAGATCGAGAGTTCTATAACCATAAGAATTGAAATGTCTTTCAATCATTCAAGGTTATTTACATTCTCATGTTGCTTTAGTGTAAAGATGCTTTGACGCCATGATTTGCTTGAAAGGAAAATTATTATTTTGAAACAATTTTTAAAATATCACACATTTATTTGTGCACTGCCTCTTTAACAAAGCGTTTCCTCAAGAAGCAATATAAATTTTTAAACTCATTATGCAATAACTTTATGCAATACACTGATGTTGAATTTCATTGTAAATGATTTAGCTGGAAACTTATTCAAAACAAAATCTCATCTACAAACAGATGGCACACATGCAATGGGTTACAACTGTGATTCTTTGATTGTACTTAAATACAGCACAGACTAATGAGGTGAAAATTGCGGAGGTCAATTTTCACCATCGTGATTGGTTTTAATGTGAGGCCAGTGGTCCCAAAATGGGAATCAGTAACCCTAGATGGCCTGTTACAACTAACTATATGGGGGCTCCATTTTAAAAACAAAATGCCTATCATTGAGTGTCCAAACTACTTGTGCACTTCAGGTGTTAGAATCCTTTCCATATGAAAATCTGAGTCTATTTCTAAAGACTGGGATTACAAAAGGGAATGGTTGCAGCCTGCACCATTTAAATTTCATGCAGCTTTGTACAAGCAATGAAACAGTAGAGGATCATCAATTAAAGTAAGTCTTCAATTATAAACAATGCAACTTCACAAAATCTACCAAAGTGTCTTGGATTGTTTCTCTGTTTCCAAAGAAGGTGGTGACAGTCTGTTTTGCTTTTCTAAAACTGGCAAATTATGTGAAAAATGTCTGTTTGTCACCGTGCAGTTTTTCTAGAAACTGTAAATGATGCTGGAACCCCAGCACAAAAGCTATCCACATCAGAGCAAAGGCAATTTTATTTTGTCCTTCAACACATTGCCAGGACTAGTGAAACATGCTCTGGGGGATTGATTGCTGCTCCATGGAGCACAAACTAATGGGCCTGTCTTGGGATGATGGTCTTTGTCCTGCAACCACTGAAACTCTGCCAGATTCCCTGCTCTAGTCAGCTTGCCAGCCAGCTTCTCATGCTGCTGCCTATGCAAAGACACTGCAGTATGCCCAAATTTGGATCTTCTAGGCTAAGATCTGGCTGACAATTTCATTCAAATCTATCTGCAGCCCTGGGACAGGCTCAGACCCATGGAAAACAGGCACTAAGTCATTAATTGATAGCTGTACGTAATATGGCATATTTGGGCTTATAAATTCATTGTGGCATGTTAATTTTACATGGTTTTCACTTACCAAAAAGTTGCCCTGATAAACAACAGAGGAAAGGCTATCATAGCCCAGAGACACACAGAACTATCTTGACAATACTTTCCTGTGCCATTTTTCTATGCAAGCACAGCTAATGATAGTTGTCTTTTCCCTAGGATGGGAGGTTGCAAGACTCGGGGGCACATTTTTAAGGTGAGAGGAGAGAGATTTAAAAAAGACATAAGAAGCAAATATTTCACACAGAGGGTGGTTTGTGTGGGGTGTGAACTTCTTGAGAACAACAATGGATGCGAGTGCAATTACATTTAAAAGACAATTGGATAGATGCATGAATAGTAAATACTTGGAGGGATATGGGCCAGGAGCAGGCAGGTGGGACCAGTTTAGTTTGGGATTAAGTTCGGCTGGGTCTTGTTAGACTAAACTGTCTGTTTCTGTGCTGTATGACTCCACGACTCTATGAAAACCAACTTTTTCTTTGCTACCATTAGCTATGAAGAAAGGCCACTGGGCCTGAAAGATTAACTCTGATTTATTTCCAGAAATGCTGCCAGATATGCTGAGATTTTTTTAGCAATTTCTGTTTTTTTTTCCCACCCTCCATACTTTGCCTACTGTTGTTTTCTAATGAAGATTCAAGGCAAACTTGAGAAAAAAAAACCTCAGTGTTTGACTGGGCACACTACAACTTCCTGAACTTAAAAATTGAGTTCAATAATTGTGCTTTTTTTCCACTAATTTGGTTATTTTTCTTGTTTCTTAATCTTTTATTTTGCCATTGGACAGATACTACACTGCCACTCATGCCTCATCAGAACATTTTTTGACTAGTTGTTTGATCTATTGTCAGTAATTTTGTCTTTGCACCAGTAAATTTTTATCATTTAATATATCCTATCCTCCATCCTATCATCGGCATTCCACTCTGTTTTTCGTCCCCTCCCCTCCTCATGATTTCAGTGTTCCTCCATTTTAATGAAGAGTTACAGATTTAAACCATTAACTCTGTTTTATCGTCACTGATGTTGGCAGCCTTACCGTGCACTTCCAACAGTTTCTGTTTTTATTTCAGGTTTCAACTTTGTCAGTATTTTGCTTTTGTGGCGCATCTTTCCTCTCCTCCACTTGATCTTCCACTGTCGCCATACAATAGTTTGTGGCAAGAACTTTGCCCTCACAATTGTGAAGTTATGCAGAATGAAGCAGACTGTCACAAAGCTTGACATGTGCTCTGCCAGATATTGCAGTGCCCCTCCAGAGTTGTCCAAGTGGTGAAAGTATCTATTGATTGCTTTAACAAGATGCGAAGCTAGATGAGCACAGCAGGCCAAGCAGCATCAGAGGAGCAGGAAAACTGATGTTTCGGGTCTTGAAGAAGGGTCCAGACCCAAAACATCAGCTTTCCTGCTCCTCTGATGCTGCTGGGCCTGCTGCGTTCATCCAGCTCTATGCCTTGTTATCTCAGATTCTCCAGCATCTGCAGTGCCTACTGCCTCTGTGGTGATTGCTTTTATTGTTGCCTATGTGTGCGTCGACACCCAAGCGAATAGCCATATGGCCAGTAGAATGACTCAAAATGAAGGCATTTGTTCCAGAATCTTGAAATTGATCTGTGTGATATATTTCATGTCATTTTTCCCAAATCTGGAGGTTGAGGGAATAAAATACGTGCAGCATCTGTCAGAGTGATCAAGCAGCTTATATAAAATGATTGCGGGCAGTCAATTACACCTTACAGTGCCACAAATGTGTCCACTTACTGAGGCAGAGCCTTCCTGGGAAGAGCCTAATAAAATGCAGTCAGCTGTACTTGACTTGAGACCCTTAGTGATCTCCCTTGTACAATTCTGGATGAAAACCTGCAAGATGTTACCCATGTCTTCGGATCTGTCCTGGAAGGAACCAAAAACAAAAAACAAAGTTAATCAGCATGGTCACTATCATAGACGCTAGAAACGTGGTCTTTGCTCTGCTGTAAGATTGCAGCTGTAGCTGCAGCAGATTAAAGTTTTCAAGTGGAAATTTAGACCCTAGATAACGAGGAACTTCTTCATCAGAGGATGTGAATCTTTGGAATTCCATAGCCCAGACAGGTATGAAACTTAGCTACTAAGCAAGGTGAAAACAGTGCTTGATAAGTTTTTAATTAATGATGACAATAAGAGATATGAGATGAGCATGAGAATATGGTATTGAGATACATGCTCAGTCATGATTGAGAATAGTGGAGCAAGCCAGAGGGGTTTAATTGTTCATTTCTCCTCCTGTGTTCCTAAGTCTTTAACAGATTTTAGATAGCTAACACTGTTTCTTACCGAGACACTGGTAGGAAATTGCTGTCTGAACATCAAGCGTGAATATGGCCACCTGCCGGAGCCTTCTCCTCTTCCTTCTTCTTTTCATCGCTTCCTTCTATGTTCTGCAGCATTTTTACTCATTCATGCAGTATTGAAAACAAAATGTTTGAAAGTACACCCAAGCTCCCAGCAGTTAGTTAATGCAGAAGTCTTGAAGATTGAGTCCTTCTGCAAGTGCCACCCTTCTCAGTGCAGACTTTTGCAACTGCAAAAGAATGCTAGAAAATTTGTAAAAATGTTACAACAGTCACAATCAATCAGCAACAAACCTGAAAGCAATTGATCAGTCTTTTTAAGTAACTCCAGTGGTTTGGATTTAGGAAATGTGTTAACTGGAATGGAAATGGTATTCCTAGCTAGAAATACTGTTGACAGATCAGTATGATATGCTAAATGTTGTTGTAATGTGCCTACTCTGCACATTTCCAGTGGATGCTAAGCACAAACGTGCTAACATCCTACCTATATGATGTCCAACAGGAGTCGTACAGTGTAAGTGTGAACAAGCTCAAATTGGGCCTGTGGGTTTTCTTAGTGTCCCAAAAAACATGTTATGTATCTATAGGTTCTGGCAAATTTCATTGAATTAGGTCACACAATTATACACAGTGTTATCGAGCAAAAATTCCAATGGTTCTACACAACTTCTTGTTGTAGATGCTTAATAGAACTAATCTTTCAGTTCAATATTGTTACTTCCATAAATTATTGACTTATATTTTAAGCTTTGATAATTTTAATTTATTTTGTTCACTTTCTGTCCAATTTATTTTTAATCCAGCATTGTTGTTTTGACATGTCTACAATATAAATGTCAATCACATTCCAGCAAAGTTCTCAGGAGTAAAATAAAATGACA
Source organism: Stegostoma tigrinum (assembly GCF_030684315.1). NCBI lineage: Eukaryota > Metazoa > Chordata > Chondrichthyes > Orectolobiformes > Stegostomatidae > Stegostoma > Stegostoma tigrinum. The sequence goes on along the minus strand of NC_081371.1, from coordinate 33,378,578 downwards.
TGTAGCGGTTAAATAATGCATTGTCCAACAGACTGGATTGTTCAAAAATTAAGGCTCATAACTGGAAATGCTTGGCAAAAATGTATATTGAATGAACTGTTGAAATGTGCATTTGTAATAGGCTGGTGGTCATTTATAATAATTGTAAGAGAGTTGCCAAAGTGGTATGCTGAATTTCATTCTTCAATTAGTTATTTGGCCTTCGTTTACTTATTGCATGTAGTAAATTGACTGTAAAGCTATTCCAAATAATCCTTTGGAAATATCAACACATCAGTGTATTGAGTTCATTATTAGCATCCCAGAGGTGAAAAGAGTGCAAGATAGAGTTACACCTCATCCAAAGAGGTAATAATAGAATAGCTAGAAATATTTCTTTGATGACAAGCCTAGTATTCACTGACTAGCAATCAAACACATTGCCAGGAGTCTAGCTGCTGGTTATGTGTTCACAGTAAATTCAGACATGAAAATCAATAGAAACTCTTAACCTCCAACCTCACAGAGATGCCCTGTGCTGAAAGTATCAAATGATTAAATATGAAACACTCACCAGTGTTTTAGTAGTCAAAGTGGATCTCCCTTGGCAATTTCATGTCGATTTGTATTGATATGCCCTATTCAAATGGCATATTTAATGTGATTTTGAGAAATTTAATCCCAATTAACTGTGTCCAATTCCAATATTTACTTGGTGACCAGTTATTATGTATGTGAAAATGGAAGAAATATTGAGGACAATTGAAAACAAGTGCATGCATTTTATTCCTATGACACTCATTTATAAAGTTTCAATTTTAGAACTATTTAGAACTAAGTTTTAAATTAATCAATCATATATGAATGCATATAAATCGTTCAGGGATGAGAATGTGCTGTGCAGCTGAAAGACAAGATAATAGGTGCAAATTTCAATGACTAAATTATTTTTGATTACTCATTGTAGCACATGGAGTATTAAATGGTTGGTAGAAAATAGTATCTGTTCTTTTTCAAGAGTTTTAAAGGAAGGGCAGGATTGATTGTTTAATCATAATACAGATCCGCTCAGAAATACGATTCACTAGCAATTAGAATTTATAAATCCATTTATTTTCAGGCTGTGTACAAACATTAGAGAAATACAAAATGTTGTATATTCTTGTGCTAAGTTCTTCCCAGTTTGTGTTCAATATTGTTAATTACTGAGGCTAGATTATGTTGTTTTTCATTTTCTCAAAATAAAGAGATATACTTCTCAATCTTCTATTCATGTTACTCAAAAACGGAGTGGGATGCATCTTGTTCAATCATATAGATGATTTTTATCTGAACAGATAGATAATATCAGAAACACTGACAGCACATCAATGAAATCTGTCCAAGTAGCAAATTGGCTAATAATAATCATTTGGTTTTAATTTAAATGGGCGACTACAAACTTGAAAGATGAGCAGTGCCCAGCCACAAAACTGAAAAGAAGAAACAGTTAAGAATGATTATTTATTTTTTAGCTCTCCACCCCACTCCCTCTCTGACATGTCTGTCCTTGGCCTCCTCCAGTGTCACAGCGACTTGGAATGCAAATTTGAAGAATAACACCTTATCTTCTGCCTGGGCAATCTACAGTCCGGAGGACTCAACATTGAGTTCTCCAATTTCGAATAAACTTCACACCCATCCCTGGGCTCCCCTTCCACCTCATCTCCTCCCTTCTATTCCACATTCTGACCCCTCTCATCCAGACACCAACAGCATTGATCTCTCCCATTGACCAACCAGATCGTATCTACCACCACCATTCTGCCTCCAAGCCCCCACACCCGCCACTTTTCATCTGCAGATCTCCCTACCCCCACATCCAGGCCCTGAAGAAGGTTAATACCCAAAACATTGACTTCTCCTTTCCCCCAGATGCTGCCTGGCCTGCTGTGTTCTTTCAGCCGCCTGTTTATCTACCCTAGATTCCAGCATCTGCAGCTTTTTTGTCTTTAAATGTAATCCAATAGCTGAGAATAAAAAAAAAGTTTTTTAATTTTTACTTTCAACCTTGAGATGAGTATACAATGCATTCACTGGAAAGAACTGTGCGCAGTGAAAACCATTGGTCAATTATTCAATTTAGTTTGCAATATGTTTTGGAGCATACAATTATTCAATATTGTAGCCTATGAAAATCAATTCAACCATTCATAAGAGCTGCTTTACTGCAATATGGCATGCTGGAAATTTAATAACTATTTAATTTGAGCTACAATAATTTGTGATGTATTGAGCTATCATCACCACACCAGCCATTCTTGTTCCAATTGACAGGTGCAGAGCCTGGTTCATTCCCTTTTGTTCTCTTGCTGCCTTCAAAAAAGGTTTTTTGCCTGTTGGTTTGTTGATAAAACGATTGACCTTCCCAGCAAGCACCCTATGTTCAGTGCAAAGGAAAGAAAACAAAGTAGCAGCAAGAATTTGCAATCATCACTATGATATTCAGTGGTATTGTAGTGTTGACAGAGGTTAAATGGCATGTCCTGCCAGCATGGAATGATATTATATGTTGGGATTCTATTAAACTGAATACATGAAATTGTGAATGAAATAATACTTCAGTCATGGTAATGCTAAATAAACCTTCAGCATAATGAGCAATCATGGCCAGCAATTAAACTACTTTAAAGCAATTTTACATGGAGTTCATTGTAATTGTCGGGGGTGCTTAATCTATTAAATTAATCATAAATAATGATAAACATTCCTACCTATCCTGACCTGAAAAGATCAAACTTTTGCAAAGCATTGCTTGAATTTTCTGTCATCCAAGCTGGCAACCATTTAGTGCCCTTGTTGTTGGGCAGCTCACCTGGGGTTCTGCACTGATCCATCCCAAACAGAATGCCTGCCTGTGCCTTGCTTACTGCAGTAAAAGAAGGAAAAGATTTGCATTTGTATGGCACATCTCTCAATCACTGTAATCAGTAAAGCATTTTACAGCCAACTCTACTGATGCTGCCAGACCTGCCGAGTTTCTCCAGCAATTTTTGTTCATATTTCCGAGATCCAGCATCTGCGGCTCTTTGTTTTATATTATTGTGAAACAGGTAGGTGTGGAATCTAATGCTTCTAAATAACAACTAAACTGTTTCTTGCTCTATATTGGTGTAATTCGATTGTGCTTGAAATAGTCTTTTGAATCAGAATGCAATCAGTTTGTGATCTTACAAAATACAAACTCCTAGCCTTTTCTGCAAGGCAGGATTATGTTTGACCTTGACTTGGAGTTCTGCAAGATTTGGTTTTCTGCTGACAGCACATGTTAGAGACTTGAACAGATGTATAGCAGTACACTATCAATAAATGGTACATCCCTCTTTAGAAACTCGATCAATGAAAATGCCTTGTCCAAAGGTTCAGAAAATGCTGTGCCAACAAGTTTACAAATCTAGGGTATTTCTATATCTTTTTGTCTTGTTGATGAAGCATACTTCTTACATCCATGACTACTTGGGTCTGGATTCTGCACCTGCATCCATAGAGCCAAAAGAAAAAAAAATCTGATCTACCCTCAGTTGGCATTTCTTGCTATTGCAAATTAATCTTTTTCACTGAGCTACCATGAGTGATTGAAGGTTCCAAGTATGCTCTTTGATTTTGCCATGACTGCAGCGTTCTACATTTGGAAACACTTTCTATACTTCAGTTCATATACTGCAGACACTGAAAAATAAATTAAAAGTAGACTCTTGGAGCAATATCTTCCAAATGGTATTCTGAAGGTGATGATTTCCTTTAGCCAATTGAATCAAACATCATCCATGTTTGTCATCCAATTTAGAGAATAATTTACGTTCTGTGAGCTTGGAATTCAAATACTTTAGTGTTGGAATCATTAGTGGCATGTCTTCAGGAAAAATGTTGAGCTGTTTCCAATCTTGACAAAGCTTGATTATGCAATCTCTCTTTAGTATGTGTGTAATTGAGTTACACCAGTGTGTGTGGTGAGGCACATGGATAGTGTTATTGTGTTCTTTGTGATCCAGCTCACACATAAGCACATTAGGAGGACCCATTACCAGATTTGCATCTTGTTTGACGTGCCTTTGAAACCTCCTGTAACATTAAACCAGTCTGGATACAATTGTTGTAACTCCCGGACTAACTCAATGAGTATATTCTTAGACTCTGCTGCCACCACTGATACCTTGCTGATCTCGTAGAAAGTCACAATATTGAGATCCTTACAAGCTGGTAGTCTTAGCAATGATGGTGTAATTGTGCCTATTAGCTTAAATATTTGTGGTTTTTGTGCCAAATTGCATTGCTATTATGTCAATGCAAGGGATGGGTCACCCATGTATGCAGTTAATATAGCATTTGGTAATTATTCAACTGAGTTCCAACATTCCGACACGAGTCCTTCAGAATTTGTGTGTTTGACCTGGTATTTGGACTCGTTCTGGTGTCAATCTTAATGCCGCGCGTGCATTTGCCAGTTATCTTTAGGCAGGTGTTGATTTGTAGCAAAACTATTTTCCCGATTTTTTGAATGGAACACATTATTTGGATTATGTGGAAAACTTGTCTTCCAGTTGGAAGTTGTTCTACTGTTAGTCTTGTCTTGGGACTGTCCCGCTGTGAACTTCTGACATCAGCTGACAGTTACACAGGTCTCTGGTATACTCCTTGCTACTTTTGCCATTCTGTGTTTCTGATTCATTTTGGTTATATCTTGTTGTCACCTCTGCCTGCATCTTTGGAGCCAGATTTCTTGCATAGGTGGGCCCAGTGGTCTTTTTGCACTGCAGCCTTGATTGCATTTTGGAATACAGGATAGATTCACAGCAGATGCAAGAGATAACATTTACTGCACAGCTTAATTGTCTTTTTTATATTGGCTGTGGGGCCAATATTGTTTTGGTTGCATTTAGAGGTTTCAGGTATTGTTGTTTGGTTACAATTGTCTCATAGTTTCTGCTTTGTTCCTGTAGTAAATTAATGCTTCTGTTTCTTCGTAGAGGCCATTTTGGAACGCTTTGATAGACCTTGAAGAAATCACTCTGTTGCTGAAACATTGTAGATTGTTGGTTTATGAAGTATTCTGATTCAGCTGCATTCTTTACAAACCTTGAACTCAGATATGGAATCTGTGGGCTTCCAGTTAATGCTGTAATATTTGCTGTCCATTCTTTGTTCATTTGTCTTTTTTTCAGACACTATTACTATGGGTTATACTATGTACTTCATATGTGTCTTTTACAGTTCTCTGCTGTATTATCTGCTTTTTGATTTTTATTTTCACATTTTTTTCAGCTCTCCTTGAGTGCTGTCATTTCAATTTACAATTAAAACTTTTTAAGACTCTTTCTATTGATCAGCGCTGTTACTGATTGCAGCCCACTTTTCTTTTCTTCCTCATTTGAACTTAGGAACTCTTTTTCTTTGTTCAGCAAGGCACTGACACCTAGCTACCATTTACATTTTAAACAGCACAGATCTGAAACAGCTGGCTGCCTGTACAGCTTTTAAATCGCTCAAAGGTACTATCTTTTGTGAAGAAATCCTGGTTCCCTTTTTATCTGTACTTAATTTCTTCCACTTCTTGTAGTGGAGGAACTTTCTTTCTGAGATAACAAAGTGGAGAGCTGGATGTACACAGCAGGCCAAGCAGCATCTTAAGAGGTACAATTTTAACCTCACTGCGAAGCCACTTCTAGGGATGCCTAACCTGGAGAAGTTACTCTTCTCCCTCCGGACAAACCTCAGGGGATCTCTCTCCCACTGCAAGTCTCTTGTAAGCTTTTGTGCTCCTCAGAATGCGTAAAACCTTCTCCACAGTTCTTCTAGCCAGGGCACTAATAGGCTGCTTCAAAGGGTTTGTTATTTGCTAAATAAAGGTATGCCCATCAAAGTGACCTAAGCCTCGTGCCAGATCTTTCACGCAACTACAAGGTGAGCTTCACCCAAAAATATAATTCTATGTTTTCAAGAGCCAGGCTTAAGTCAAATGGTGTCATGAGTAGTCAAGAAAGTAGAGTTCATGGCACAATTGGAACAGTCATGATCATAATTCATGATGCAGCATTCTCAGGAGCCCAAATGGCCTATTCTTGATGTTGGTTCATAAGTAACTTTCATAATCTGAATATTTGAAAAATTATTCATTTGCCCATTTTGAAATTTTCATATAATTTCAGGCTATGCTTCTAATGTGTTTTCTTCTTTAAATAAGGCAAAATGGGCTCATTGAAAACAAATCATTGAAAACAAAACCGTGTTAATATAAATTGGGGGAGAAGCTAATTTTGTGTAATTATGGTAACATTTGAAGTATGTTTCAAAAAGTGAACATGATTCATCAGTGTCCAAAACAGTTACATAAGTATTTGAATACTAATTGCAATATTAGCATTGTAGCCTTTTAAGTAAGCCAATGATCACCCATACAGTCATTTCCTTTAGAATCCATACACACAATGCTGTAGGTTAATTTCCTCAATTATCATCTTCATAATTATAATTCCATTCATTGTACAGCTAAGCATGCCAGTTTATCACCTCAAGTAATTATTCATTAACTAATTAACTCTAGTTAATGTAAGAGTCCTTCACCTTGTCATCGGTCAGTTTTGGTTATGCAAATGTAATAATTGTACATTTGCACTAGAGATATGAGGTCACCTGATCTACACAATGCACTGTTCTTGCTCATGTGATGAGAGGTGGTCCTGCATATAGGCATTTGCCTTGATCTACCAGTACGGATTTACCTCCTGAGTACATAATAAAGTGTTCAACAAATTAATATGTTAAAATGCCACTATGTCTTGCACATTCAGAAATTATTGTCGAACATTGTCTGTAAACATTCTTTAAACTCAATGAAGTTATTTTATAAATGTATCACAATTCTGAATTTTTTGTTCAAATTTTTAAAGAAGCAGTAAAAATACATTATATAAACTGAAATGCAACAAAATAACATAGTTATTGAGTGACTTTAAGACGGTAATAGATAGGTTCATGGTTAGTAATGGGATCAACGGCTATGGGGAGAAAGCAGGAGAGTGGGGTTGAAAAACATATCAGCAGTGATTGAATGGTAAAGCATTTTTAATGGAGTGAATAGCCTAACTCTGCTCCTACATCTTAATGTCTTATGGTAGTTTGTTCAAACAAACATATATTTTTGCCAGTAAAGAAATTAGGCTGTGTAAATTTGCCTGTATACTTGCACTGCTTGCACACAGAAAGGACATTAAAATTTTTACAAAGCTTGGCTGTAAATATTATAAGAATTATATATGTTTTGTTTTTGCATTACAATATTTCTCTTAAGGAAATATAAAGTGTGATTTCCCAGTCTTGTGATCGATTGCTTATTGGACTATTCATGTTAATTGCAGTCTAGGAGCAGCATCAGGAATATGAGTTCCACAAGAAAAGAGACAGGTGTTTATCTTCTTCAGAAATAGGCCTAAAGGTGATAATGTAAAGACTTCAGTGTTGACTTGATTGGAAATGTCATATATCATGTGGTCCATTAAAAACTCGCAAAATAGTTCTAGTTTTCTTGCAAAAGATGTGCTTATTAGTGCAACTTGAAAGAAAGGCCACAAATTTGAATTTACAAACAATGAACAATTTGTCCTACTTTTATGAAAAGTACAGCGAATATCTAAAATGCATGAAGAAACTCTGAGGCAAGGAGTAAAAGAGCAAAAATTTCCTTTCCAAAAACCTAAATGTCCATGTGCTGTAGTGGATGGCTCTCCTCTGGTTGTCTAGATCCTTGCAGCGATACAACTGGAATTGTTTTTTTCTGGTGAAACAGTTTTTTTTCTCCTTTGAACAGACTGTTATTCATAAATTCAGTGCAATCATTTGCAAAACCATTTTTTTAAAATAAGTTCCGATCGAATCAGACTTCTTTCCCAGTTCAGAGAATAGGTATGACCATTAAAATGAATTAATCTGTTTTGCAGTTGTTTTCCGTTTATGATAAATACTTCTTTGAAATGGAGGGAGACTAGCGCAAGGATAAGGGGATAGATGTCTGACAGAATGGGTACTATCTGCTCAGCTGCATTGAGGCAGCGGTGAGGGAATCTTTGAGAATGACATCTGGTTGGCCAACATTACTGTCTCAGGCTGTTGTTGCTGGAAGTATCTTCCCTCTCAGCAGAAATGGGAAGCCAGCTCATGCCAGTTAGGGCAATGTGGTGCAGAGTATCCTCATTTAATCCAACTTCCTGCAGGCAGTTTCTGTCACAGTGATACCGATGGCTCAGATTATCCTATGGAAGGGATGTCTCCTCTGCAATGACCACACAAGTGTGGTCACAAATCATTTTAAATAGCTTGCAACTTCTCAGAGAGCCAATCTACATTGCACCACTCTTGTCCTTGCTAATCTACTGCAAAGCTTCTGCATCACCTGGCTGCTAACCGGACAACGCTCTAGGCCTCCCACTGGTACATGCCCACCATGGGTCATTCTTAGTGAGTCAATGGTAGCATCATGCCCACAGTGATATCACCCACTTCCGGTCCCGATCTTTGAAAATTTGTGACTATGGCAGGTGGCATTTGGCATGAAATATAAAATTAATTTGATTGCCCAAATAGCCTTCTAAAACTGGGAATAAATTCTGCATAATGATTATATTAACTAATATATTTATGTTTTTGAGCATTTTCAAGCCCTGGATTGTTTCAGCAAGTGTATTTTATATCATGCTTGTGAAGTGGACGCCAATTCAAACAATATTAAGACATAGAATCATAGAATGATGCAGCATCATAAGTAACCATATCTATCCACCATATTTTGTTTATCCTTGCCTGTAATCTTGGAATACAAAAAGAGTTTCTGTTTTATAATTAATGTAATTAATTAATAAAATCTCTTATCTTCAAAATTGGTGAACAGCTCATCAGATCGCTTCTCTACTTATTACTTCATTTAACCTTTTGAATGGACAAATAATTAAGAAAGCCACAGATCCAAGAATTAAGACAACTCTTCATGAATAGCTTTAAAACAGCACTGCATTTTCCACTCTAATTGACTTGTATTGGGAGAGTCTAATTAATCTGTTTTCCGGAAATTCAGACCAATTTTTTTTCTCTCTTTCAGTGGTTTCAAATTAATTGCTTCTTTTTTTTCAAACAGACTCTATCAGCACTCTCTGATTTAGCAGTACAAGAGCTTCTATTAACAGATTTTCCTAGATTTATGGATGATGACAGATATTCCACCATTCCAATTTACAACAGCAATGTCAGCCATTTTAAAATATAATCAAGCACACAGTAATGTTCAAATTTCAGTTATTTCTCAAGACAGCTTGCAGCCAAAAATGTTACTGAATTTTATCAACAAATAATTGGAACAAGAATTTGAAATTCAGTTGGCTTTTGTTTTAGTTTGAGGGACAGCCAGTAGCTTGTTTATGGGAGGATGGCCATCTCTTGTGTAGGGTGAGAGAATTCTAGCTGCAAATGGGTGCTACCTTGTGATGCCTGTGAAACATAGTACAGCAAAATTTGAGTTTAAAGAGTAGAGGCTTCAAGTAAATAAAACACAGGTGATTGGAATATCCAGACAGCAAACATAAAATAATTAGCAGTTTGGAGAACATGTCTAAGGATTCAAAAAGTGATCCTGCTTTGATTTAAAATAAAAATCATCTGTAAAAGGAAGGCAAATTGTCAACAAGGGCATCAGAATAACGTCTACTTGCTAACAATCTATGCAGCCCCACATGAAGACACCTGACCGATTCAGATGGAGACAAATTTGAGTGATTGTACAAGACCTGGAAGTAATCTAAGCTCTGCTTGAGTGAACAAAATTACATTTCGTTTGATTTTTTTTCCTGTCTTTGTGATATGCTGTATAGAATTCAATGTGTTTTTGCACTGAAATTCCATGAGAAGACCCAGTTACTGAGGAACCTATCACACTGCAGAAGCATATTAAAATATTTCACCTACTCCCTGTACATACCATTTTAGTAGTTTTGGAGTATATTGAAATAATATAAAAAGCAAAATACTGGTGGTTACTGGAAATCTGCACTATAAAAAGAAAATGCTAAAAATATTCAGCAGTACAGACAGTGCCCACAGAGAGAGAAACAGATCTGTTTCTGGTTAGCTCTCTTTCCCTTTGCACAGATGCTTGACCTAGTTGAATAATTCCACAATTTTATGTTTATGTTTAAAATAATGTATATTATGTAACCATAATGTTTGGGAGCGGTGGCCTTGAGGTATTGTCACTAGACTATTAGCCCAGCTGATGCTCTGGGGATCTGTGTTTGAATCACACTATGGTAGATGATGAAATTTGAATTCAGTGTAATCTGGAATAAAGAGCTAGCCTGCTGGCAACTGCGAAACCAATGCCTATTGTTGCAAAACCCCATCTCGTTCACTAATGTCCTTTAGGGGAGAAAATCAGTTGCCCTTGTATGTGACTCCAGCTGGGCAACAATGTAGTTAACTCTTAACTGTTTTCGAGATAATGAGCGATGGGCAACAAATGCTGGCCTAACGTACAATTCCCACATTCTGTCAATAAATCACAAAAAGTAATTTTAGAAATTTTGGCTGGAATTGTATAGGAATCTGGGCTGTGGTGAAATTTGTGACAGAATTGAATGAGAAGTCTGGCAAGGCTGATCTCAACATCAGGAGAACCTCGCTCCATCCTTTACGTTTTTGACAAGTGGCATGGTGAGTTTCCCACCAGTCAGATTTGCAATTAAGAAACATTATTGTTTGTTTGTTAAAACCTTGTTAAGAAACCAACTTGCCTCATTAACAAAACCCACCTCGTCCTCACTTACCACCCCACCAACCTCCGGATCCAATGCATCGTCCTCCAATACTTACACCATCTTCAATCTGACCCCTCTACCAATGATATTCTTCCCTCCCCACCCTTGTCTGCTTTCTCTCCGTGACTCCCTTGTCCGCTCCACTCTCCCCACTAGCCCCACCACACGCGGCACTTTTCCCTGCAACCACAGGAAGTGCTGTACCTGCCCCTACACCTCCTCCCTCACCCCCATCCCAGGCCCCAAGAAGATCTTCCACATCAAGCAGATGTTCAACTGCACGTCTGCTAATGTGGTGTACTGTATCCGCTGTTCCTGCTGTGGCCTCCTCGACATCAGGGAAACTAAGCGGAGGCTTGGGGGCCGCTTTACAGAACACCTATGTTCGGTTCACAACAAACAACTGTAGTGAACCATTTCAACTACCCCTCCAACGTCTTGGATGACATGTCCATCCTGGGCCTCCTGCAATGCCATAATGATGCCATCCGAAGGTTGCAGGAACAGCATCTCATATTTTGTTTGGGACCCTGTAGCCCAATGTTATCAATGTGGACTTCACAAGCTTCAAAATTTCCCGTCCCCTGACTGCATCCCAAAACCAGCCCAGCTCATACCCACCTCCCTAACCTGTCTCCCCACCTGTCCTGTCCACCCACCTCAAGCCCCACCCCCATTTCCTAAGTACTAGCCTCATCCTGACCCCTTGACCTGTCCGTCCTCCCCGGGCTGACCTCGACCCTCCCTAATTCCCCACCTACACTGACCTTTACTGGCTCCAACCCTGCATCCTTGACCTGTCTGTCTCCTTTCCACCTATGTTCTCCTTTATCCATCTTCCATCTGCCTCCCCCTCTCTCTCTATAGAACATAGAACATAGACCAGTGCAGCACAGTACAAGCCCTTCGGCCCATGATGTTGTGCCGAACTTTTATCCAAAACCTAAGATCTATCTAACCTCCACCACTACCTTATACTATCATCCATATGCCTATCTAATAGCCGCTTAAATGCCCCGAATGAGGCTGACTCCGCTTCACTCTTTGGCAATGCATTCCATGCCCCTACCACTCTCCAGCAATGCATTCCATGCCCCTACCACTCTCCAGCAATGCATTCCATGCCCCTACCTCTGATGTTTCCCAGCTATCTACCTCCTTTCACATTAAATCTATGTCCCTCATAATAGCTAACTCCACCCTAGGAAAATATCTCTGGCTGTCTACTCTAGCTATACTTCTGATCATTTTGTATACCTCTATCAAGTCACCTCTCATCCTTCATCATTCTAAAGAGAAAAGCCCTAGCTCTCTCAACCTTTCATTGTAAGACCTTTCCTCGATTCCAGGCAACATCCTTGTAAATCTCCTCTGCATCTTTTCCAACGCTTCCACATCTTTTATGTAATGAGCTGATCAGAACTGGACACAATACTCCAGATGTGGCCAAACCAGGATTTAGTATAGCTGGAGCATAATTTCACGGCTCTTGAACTCAATTCCTCTATTAATGTAAGCTAATACACCTTATGCTTTCTTAACAACTCTATCCACCTGGGTTGCAGCTTTCAGGGAACAGTGAACATGATCCCCAAGATCCTTCTGCTCCTCCATACTTTCCGTCAAACCTGTATTCTGCTTTCAAATTTGTCCTTCCAAAATGAATCACCTCACGCTTTTCAGGGTTAAACTCCATCTGCCACTTCTCAGTCCAGCTCTGCATCCTATCAATGCCCCTTTGTAACCTAGAACAGCCCTCCGCTCTGTCCACAATGTGATCCACCTTCATATCATCCGCAAACTTACTAATCTACCCTTCCACTCCTTCATCCAAATCATTTACAAAAATCACAAATAGAAGAGGGCCAAGAAAAGATCCTTGTGGTACACCACTCGTAACTGAGCACAATGTTGAATATTTTCCGTCCTCTACCACCCTTTGTCTTCTAATGGTCAGCCAATTCTGTATCCAATCTGCCACATTCCCCCCTATCCCATGCCTCCTTACCTTCTGCATGAGCCTACTATGGGGAACCTTATCAAACACCTTTCTTAAATCCATGTATACCACATCCACTGCTCCACCTTCACCCAAATGTTTGATCACCTCCTCAAAGAATTCAATAAGGTTTTCGAGGCTTGATCTACCCCTCACAAATCCATGCTGACTATTACGAAACAAACTGTGTCTTTCCAAGTGATCATAAATCCTGTCTCTCAGAGGCCTTTCCAATAATTTTCCCCACTACTGACATAAGACTGACTGGTCTGTAATTTACCTTTTTTGAACAAGGGAATGATGTTTTCCTCTCTCCAATCTTCCGGCACTTTACACATGACAGTGAGGACGTAAAGATCATTGCCAAAGGCCCTGCGATCTCATCCTTCGCTTCCCATAGAATCCTTGGATAAATCTGATCAGACCTGGGGGACTTATCTATCTTCAACTTCCTCAGAATTCCTAGCACATCTTCTTTACTAACATCAACTTCATCTAACCAACCTGCCTGTTTCACAATGTCCTCCTCTACAACTAGGCCTCTCTCAGTTTTGAATACTGAAGAAAAGTATTCGTTAAGTAGCTCTCCTACCTCTTTAGGTTCTGTGCACAAATTCCCTTTACAATCCTTGATCGGCCCTACCCTTTCTCTGGTCATTCTCTTATTTCTCACGTACATGTAAAAAGCCTTGGATTTTTTCTGTGTCCTATCCGCCAAGGTTTTCTCACGCCCCCTTATAGGTCTCCTAAGCCCTTTCTTCAGCTCCTTCCTAGCTAACTTGTATCACTCTAGAGCCTTTTCCATTCCTCTTTTCCTAAACCTTATACAAGCATCCTTCATCCTCTTAACCAGTTGTTCGATCTCTCTTGAGAACCATGGCTCCCTCACTAGACCGCATCTTCTCTGCCTGCTCAGGATAAACATATCGAGCACATGCAGTATGCATTCCTTAAACAATCTCCAAATTTCTGCGGTGGTCTTACCTGACAGCATCTGTTCCAATTTATGTTACCCAGTTCTTGCCTAACTGAATTGTAATCACCCTTCCCTCAATTATAAACTTTACCCTGCCCTATGTACCTATCCTTATCCATGACTATCGTGAAGGAAACAGTTATGATCACAACAGCCAAAATGCTCTCCTACCAACAGATCTTACACTTGGTCCAATTCGTTGCCAAACACCAAATCCAAAGTGGCCTCTCCTCGCGTTGGTCTATCTACATACCGTGTCAGGAAGCCTTCCTGAATGCACTGGACAAAATCTGATCCATCTAAACTCTTACAACTAAAATATTTCCAGTCTGTACTTGGAAAGTTGAAGTCAGCCATGAATACAGCCCTGTGACTTCTGCGCCTTTCCAGTATCTGCCTCCCAATCCACTCCTCTACTTCTCTGCAACAATTAGAGAGTCTGTAAAAAAATACTCTAACAAAGTGACTGCACCTTTCTTGTTGCTGACCTCAACCCAAAACTGACTCTGTAGACATAGCATTCTCGAACTGCCTTTCATTAGCTGCTATACTCGTCCTGACTAGCAATGCCACTCCCCCATCTCTTTTACCACTCTCCATGTTTCTTTTAAAGCATCTAAATTCCAGAATTTCCAACAACCATTCCCCTCCGTGAGCTACCCAAGTTTCTGCAATGGCCACAACATTGTAGTTCAAAGTACCGACTCATGCTCTAAGTTCATCCGCTTTATTTCTGATACTTCTTACATTGAAGTATACACACCTCAAACCATCTCGGTGTCCACAATTATGCTCCATCGACCCTATTTTTTTATCAGCCACCTCACTTCCTGTTGTGCCTGTTGGAAGGCCTAATACCTCATCCTCTGAATTATAAATCCAGTTCTCCACCGCCCTGTCAAACTAGTTTAAACCGTCCCGTACAGCTCGAGCAAACCTCCCTCCCAGGATATTTGTGCCCTTCCCGTTCACATGCAACCCGTCCTTACTGTACAGGTCCCACCTCCTCCAGAATGTGCTGCAATTATCCACATAATGGAAGCCTTCCCTCTTACACAAAGCCCCGTAGCCACGTGTTTAGCTGCACTCTCTCCCCATTTCTTACTTCATTATCACGTGGCACTGGTAGTAATCCAGAGATAACTATCCTGTTTGTCCTGGACTTCAGCTTCCAACCTAACTCCCTGTACTCATTTTTCATATTCCCAGTCCCTTTTCTACTGATGTCATTGGTCGATGTGTACCATGACTGCTGGTTGCTCACCCTCCCCCTTATGGATCTTGAAGACACCATCTGAGACATCACGGACCCTGGCACCCGGGAGGCAACATACCATCCGTTCATCTTGTTCGCGCCCACAGAACCGCCTCTCTGTGCCTCTTACTATTGAGTCCCCTACTACACCTGCTCTCCTATTCTTCCCCCTTCCCTTCTTTGCCACAGGGTCAGGCTCAGTGCCAGAATCGTGTCCACTATGGCCTTTCCCTGGTAGGTCGTTCCGCCCTCAACATTATCCAAAACGATATACATATTATTGAGGGGAACAGCCACAGGGGATCCCTGTGCTGTCTGCCTATTCCCTTTCCCCTCCCTGACAGTCACCAAGCGACCTTCTTCCTGTACCTTGGGTGTGACCAGCTCCGTATAACTCCTCTCTAACACCCCCTCAGCCTCCCGAATGATCCGGATTTCATCCAGCTCCAGCTCCAGCTCCCTAACACTGTTTTTGAGGAGCTGGAGTTGTGTGCGCTTCTCACAGGTGAGGTCAGAGGGGACACCAGCAGTGACCCTTACCTCCCACATCCTACAAGAGGAGCATGCAACTGCCCCGGGTTCCAGTCCCTCTACTCTAGATTTCCAGAAGATTTTAAAAAGCCTTACCTTACCGACCAACCACACAGTCTTTTGATTAGCGGAGGTGGATGAGTGTGGGACACGGCATGTGTAGTGCTTCAGGTTTAGCCAATGCCCGAATTTAGCTGTTTCTTCCTGGCTCGCATTCCATCCACACACCCACCGCTGAAAACTAGAGGGCCACTTCCTGCACAATGTAAGTTTTCTTACAGGGAGAAACAAAAAACGCCTTGCCTTCCCTTACCTACTCTGGCTCGCGCCGCTGCCGCTGAAATCAAGGGCCTTTTTATTTAAGAATCCCCTTCCCCTCCCCCATTTCTGAAAAGTGTCCAGACCTGAAACATCAGCTTTCCTGCTCCTCTGATGCTGCTTGGCCTGCTGTGTTCGTCCAGCTCGATGCCTTGGTATCTCAGGTTCTCCAGCATTGACTGTTCCTACTATCTCTGCCTCATTAGCATTCAGTTTTCTATCTTATGAAATGTGCCAAACAAGCTTGAAAAGACGCGACATAGTGAGAAAGTGGGTACCTGGTGAACCCAGCTCACTTGCTGCTCTGAAGGACCTGCAAGTTGTGCATCAATAAATTACAGCCCAGGGTACAACCTATGGGTACCAACCACATGTAACCCTCATCCAAAGTCATTAGCATTTTCCAACCCCTCATGACCATCATGGTTCGTCTCTGATACTCTAGCAGGACAAGCCCAGAAGCACAGACTTGACTGAAGGGCGTGCCAGCATTTAGCATTGAAAGGCTACTGCAGGGACATTTTGCACTCAATGGGTAAGAATCCAGCTTACAGATTAGCCCAAGCTACTTGTGCACTCACTTAGCATCAACCTGCGTGATCACACCATCCATGCCTTGCCTTGCCTGGCTTTGCTGTGCTACTTAGCACAGTCATATAAGCAGGCAGCTTTCCTTTCTTGCTAGCAGTACTCAGGGAATGGCCATGTAGCAGCACCTTACATGACAAACACATTGCATGTGCAGCAAACAGCAGCTATGCCTCAACATGTTAGGGCAGTAGACCTCAATGCAGTCCAATAGAAATGACACTCACCGGTCAACAGTTCCCGTCACAGTACTTCAAGCCTATGAAACTGATCCAAAGATTGGCCATGGTCAATGGTCCAGTCAGTTTGATCTGGTTCAAGGGGTCCATGCCTCTGTAGTCCAAAGAACGGGTAGCAGTCAGCCCTGTAGCTCAATAGTGCCCAGTCCCAAGGAGGCAGGGTCTAACATGATCGGGCAGATGCCTGAGGAATACTCCGCTGGTGCTGTCTGCTCAGGTCGCACAACAGAGTGGACTATTGTCTGTTGGGCCTATGCACAGAATCCATGGAGAGAGGGGATTGTGGGTAAGATCAAAAATGACACAGAAATTTATTCTGTGGGACTCGAAGCTCCAGGCTGATAGGCAAGAGGGGTGACATTTGTGTAGGGGGTGGCAACATGATGAAGGGTCTATGCCTGAAACTTCAGCCTTCCTGCTCTTAAGTTGCTGCTTGGCCTGCTGTGTTCATCCAGCTGTACACCTTGTTATCTCGGATTCTCCAGCATCTGCAGTTCCCATTATCTCTTGGATACAGTAAAACCTGGATGGAAGCAGGTCATGTCAGAGAGTGTTCATCCATGGTCAGGAGCACCCTGGCTCCAAGGGTGGTGGCAGTGTATGGCCTCAGTTGGCAAAGACACTTGGTATGCCAGGGGCTGACACAGAAAGGTGGGCAGGTGCAGGTTCATAGAGATACTTGGATGGGGAGCTCAGGACATATAAGGTTCATGGAAAGGTTACCGAGGGGGATTTTGATATTTGGTGGTTTGCTGACATGTTGAGGTGGAGGCTGCAAGCCTCTGGCTGAGGAAGTGCTCACTCGAAAGTGTGCAAACGCGATAAAAATCATTACAACCGCGTTTGGTTTTAGTGGGGAAGTGAGTCAAACTATGAGGAGTGGGCTGGATGACTCACGAATGTTAAAACATTTAAAAGGGAAACATTACACGGGACGCAGACCTGCAGGATCTCTAATGCCTGCCCATCCTAATGCATTGACACCCCCTGCCTCCTGTTTGTGTTTCACCTCCCTGCTTCCAGACACATTCACCAATTCACTCCAAAGCATCTGGTCACAGAGGTCAGGTTACATGACAGCATTGACACTTTTATGATAAAAGTACAACATTACGGACCATGTGTTATCACCCATGTTACCAGAGTGCCCTCAATAAATTGTCTCTTTTCACTTTCTCCCACTATCTCAGTATAGTCCCTGGTTTAACTGCTGTGACAGTGGAGCCAAGAGGCCCTGGGGATTTGATTAGGTGACCTCAGGGTGCTTACATCTGGAATGACCAGAAATTCATTGGTCCCTTTGCCAGGTGGGAGTTGGCCTTCTCTATTTGAGCTTCCAAAGTACAGAGGTGGACAGGCCTGGCACCTTTGAAGTATTCTCAGAGGAGACTTCTGAAAGGCTACACATGGTTCCTCCGCTGGGTGGGTGCCTCCTGGCATCACACTGATCCATGTGAGGAAGGGGTACCTGCAGTGGAATGAATAGTCATACCTACTCAGTTGATAGGAACTGGATGTCTCAGCATCCCCATAGCAGCGGACCCAGGCTTTTCCTGTGAAGACCAGGATTCTGTCCTCATATGGGATGTGGAACCTAATGGCTGGCATTCCTTCAACTGTTCCAGTTCTTACTGGCCATCACTTAGAGGGAATGCTGGTGGCCTATCTGTTCATCCTGATGCAGCTAGGAGAATTGGAGACCTGTGACCAGTGGTGTTCCACAGGGATCTGTGCTGGGACCACTGTTGATTGTGATATATGTAAATGATCTGGAGGAAGGTGTAGGTGGTCTGATCAGCAGGTTTGCTGATGACACTAAGATTGGTGGGGTAGCAGATAATGAAGCCGACTGTCAGAGATTACAGCAGAATGTAGATAGACTGGAGAGTTGGGCAGGTAAATGGAAGATGGAGTTCAATCCGGGCAAATGCAAGGTGATGCATTTTGGAAGATCAAATTCAAGGGCGAACTATACAGTAAATGGAAAAGTCCTCGGGAAAATTGATGAACAGAGAGATCTGGGTGCTCAGGTCCATTGTTCCCTGAAGGTGACAACGCAGGTCAATAGGGTGATCAAGAAGGCATATGGCATACTTTCCTTCATTGGGCGGGGTATTGAATACAAGAGTTGGCAGGTCATGTTGCAGTCGTATAGGACTTTGGTTCAGCCACATTTGGAGTACTGTGTACAGTTCTGGTCGCCACATTACCAAAAGGATGTGGATGCTTTGGAGAGGGTGCAGAGGAGGTTCACCAGGATGTTGCTTGGTATGGAGGGTGCTAGCTATGAAGAGAGGTTGAGTAGATTAGGATTATTTTCATTAGAAAGACGGAGATTGAGGGGGGACCTGATTGAGGTCTATAAAATCATGAGGGGTATAGACAGGGTGGATAGCAAAAAGCTTTTTCCCAGAGTGGGGGGCTCAATTACTAGGGGTCATGAGTTCAAAGTGAGAGGAGGAAAGTTTAGGGGAGATATGCGTGGAAAGTTCTTTACACAGAGGGTGGTGGGTGCCTGGAACGCGTTTCCAACAGAGGTGGTAGACACAGACACGTTAACGTCTTTTAAGATATATTTGGACAGGTACATGGATGGGCAGGGAGCAAATGGACACAGACCATTAGAAAATAGATGACAGGTTAGACAGAGGATCTTGATCGGCGCAGGCTTGGAGGGCCGAAGGGCCTGTTCCAGTGCTGTAATTTTCTTTGTTCTTTGAGGAAGGTGGTGAGATGTCCTGAGTTACAGACAGCAGTTAGAGTGGCAGACCTTGGTGGAAGGTGGTTGAGGTAGCAAAGATAGAATGAGTGTGAGATAGCAGAGAGAGAGAAAAAAAAAGGGAGTGAGAGAAAAAGCATAGTTCTCATCCTGGCACAGCACAGAAGGTCATTGACCTTTTCATAACATCAATGGACATTCCTCTATACTGTGGAGATGGACTTAACATGGGTCAGGCCACCTAAGTCTGGTGGCATAGTCATCTCTGGTGGTTTTCTGGGAAGATCACCCTGTCCATTGCGCCATCCCTTGAATCGGATCTCTGGATCCCTGTCAGAGAATCATTGGGACAGCTTTCCCTTTCTGATATCTTCTGGAAACATTTTTGACCAAGATGGACAGCAGTGGAAAGCCAGTATTCATCTAGGTGCACAGTGGCCTTTTAAAGATGGCATGGCAGCAATGGATGCTGGTCTTTTTGCTAAATGGCAAGTTCCTCTGGAAATGATGAGCGGTCAGACGGTTTTGGAATCAGATGTGATGGATATCACAGGAGCAGGGTAAGTAGTTAATGAGGCGAATTGAGTAAGATGCAACTGAGAAAAGCATTAAATCTCCCAATGGAAATGCCATCCAAAAACTCACTCTAACTCAGATTTAACCAAGAAAACATAAAATTCAGCCAGTGTTAGGGAAATTTTGGGAGATTTGACGCAAGAAGCAATTTTAACTCGACCAATTTGGCAAGCAAGTAACTGGAACATTGTTGGCATTTTCTGTCCTGCAAATTTTAGCACCAAATTAGACTCCTCTGGAACCTGACATACTTGAATTTGATTCTGTGCTGGTCACCCATCTTGGCTGCACTACACCATCGAGACATTGAGAACCAGCGAGACCCTTTTAAGGTAAGTGTGTTTTCCTTAGTAGGGCTAGGAGCCTCAGGATTCTCCATTTGGTCTGAAAGAGAAGTCTAGACCTCTGCTTCTCCAGAATTGGCAAAATATTGCAATAATGTTGCTATGTAGCTGGTAGCCTTAAATCTCTTAAGTTGACGGTGGGTAGCCTTAAAATTACACAATATTTGTCACCCTTTTGCCATCTGAAATAAGTGAGCAGCTGACCCATACCATACAAATCTTGAAATCTGTCAAACTACCAATGATTGGCATTTCATCCTGCCTAGAATTATAATTGAGCATTTTGTTTGAGATTTTGATGCATTATAACCTGTTCAATTGAAACAAATCATCATCAAAAATCCTAACAATTTCATACTAACACTAGCAAGGTCAATGCCATGGTTTTGTTGCAAGCATCAATGATGTAAAGGGTCTGCAAAGATTCTCTTTAAACAGTGTCTAATTGGTTCATCGGTTTCTCAGAAAGAGATGTTAAAAATATGAACCTTATAGTAATAGGCTTATTGAAGATGTAAAAGAAATTTAATTTGTGTTTCCATGGCCATTCTTTTTGAATCTAAAAAGTAAATCTTGCAAATACTGGCGTGTTTGGGCCCATTTAGTCAAATGGCTCTTATGTGCAGTAATAGCTTGTACTTTCTAAACATATTGCTATATTTTTAAAAAAGTCCTAATATTCCACGATCCAGTCTTGCTTAACTTTTAAAACAAACAACTATACTCAAATATTCTCATGATATAATGACTATATTTGGTTCATTCATCTGTTGTATTTAAATAACAGCAGACATTAATCTTAAATAAAAGCCAGAGATGAATTAACGGGTTAACAAAAGAGGGCAACAAAAATATATGGATTTATCATGAAGAAATAACACTCCACATGTATTTTGGTAATGTAATTATCAACATTAAAACAGATATTTGGTTTACGTGTTAATGTTTTAAATCATTATTAAGTAGTATTATAATTGCAATTATTTTACTTATTAAGGCTCTAGCATGCACCTGAATTTCCTGCTGAGCTACAGGATGTGCACTGCTTGCTTCTGTAAGATGTGCCAAATTAGACAATTTCATATCTGCCACCTACTCATTAGCCATGAAATAAATAGGAAAAAAAAGAGAATAATAAAGACATAACTAGCACCACGACTATTATAGAAGAGCATACACTAAGGGAAAATAAGAGGTGAGAGGAAGCTAATGACAATGTTTAGCAGAAAGGTATTTAACCCTGAATGATCTATTCTTTACCTCCTTTTTTTAGTATCCAAATCTGAATTCTGTTTTTTTTAAATATATAAAAGCGAAAGCCAATGCTTAATGAGTGGAAAAAGACAACCTGTAATTTTAGTGGAAGAACAGTAATTAAGACATAATGCATTGCTGAATGAAGGATGAATAGAAAGACTAGGAAAAATCTAGCTTTACCAAGATATGTGACTTGATCATTAGTTGACGTTTTAGATAGTATATCATTTAAAGTGTTCCATGAAATGCCAAGTGTAAAAAGCAAAGGTATGGTCTAACAGCATGCTAATTAAATCAGAAATCACAAAGAAGATACACCAGATTAAATTATGAGACTGAGACTCGCAAGATAATAAACGCAAAACTCTTGACAATAAATGACATGTATAAAATTACAAGAATATCCAAGTGCAGCTTACCAATGTGTATGGTGACAGGTCATTCCAGTAAATTCTATCCGTTATTTATTAATGTTGAAATGACTGACTGATTACAGTTTTTAAAGTGTTCCAATAAATTTATAACTATTGTCTTACCTGTGAATTACTTCTACAATTAGAATGAACAAAAAGACATTAAAGATATTTTGCCTCTCATGCCATTAGATGCGTGCTTGATAAGCATCACAAATATATACTGTATCTATTTTGGCTGGATCTCCCACACTGTGGCTGTTAAAGCAACATAGTATATGTGGGGCAATTATTTGAATTTACCAACCAAGTGTAATGTGTAGCTGTGTACTTTTTTGCATTTTGTTTATCCAAAAATTAAACTAGATCATCCTGAATGATTGTCAGCAGTAGTTGCATTCATAAGGTAGACAATGGGCACTTGTTTGTAGGAATTAATTTCAAATAATACCCCCAAATTACAAAATGTTAAATCTAGCCAAGAAAGATGCATGATTATGGTTCTTACCAGCATCATTCATCTCAGTTATCAGGGAGGAAGTGAAGAGAACAGAACCACTTTTGAAACCACTGCCAATCAACCAACCCAGAGATCATAGTAAACAAATGGAATGGCAACTGGATCCAATATTTTAAATATCAGATGCTCAGTAAGATAACGCACAATGGTTTAGTGATGTCCTAAAGATTGTCAGTTATTTTTTAACATGAAGCTTGTAGTGGACTTTTGTGAAGACAGCATGGCAGTGTACTGGAAGTAGTGGAAACAGTAAGTAGTTATCAAGACTTAGCAACAGCGTGATTCTGACCATCACTAAATGCTGACTAACATGTGCAAATTACAAGAAGGTGGCATGGTTTAAACTACAATGTTCACTGCAGTGTACATGTTTCTTATCATTTTACAAAATGCTATAGGACAACAAAGAGTCTATTTTATCTGCAGGTCAGCCTGGATTGTCAGAATCTACAAAGTCTGAACATGCTATAAATATATCCCAAAGAAATGCCAGTTTTAACATTTCATTGCCTGCAGAAAAGTTGGCATGTGAAAGGGTGCACCATCAAAACCAGTTCCACCACAATTCTCAAATGTTTCTTTATTTCAGTCAAAGGAAGAAGGCATATACTTACACACTAGAATGAATGTTACAAAATATGTCAGTAGGGTAATTAATATACCCTTGTTTTGCAATACATGACATTTCCTTGCCCCTGATATCAAGAGCAGATTTCTAAGGCATTGGCAAAATTTGAAAATAGACTTAAATCTACAGGTTATAATGTATCTGCATTAGAATATAACATGCTTTGTGTGTTAAATGTGATATACTAAGACTTAAAAAAGATTAAGGGTGCTTCAGGTGATGCACGGCATCTCAAATCCAGCTATGAACAACTTGTGTGCTGCATGTTGGCATGACCAGGACTCAGCACTTATAATTACATGTCCTTTGGGAAATTGCTTAACATACTTAACACAGGTAAATGCCTATCTTACATAGCCATACTAATAAGTTGGCTGTATCGTTCATTTTCCAACAAATTAAAATTCTATTGTTCAAATTATCTTACCTTCTGTTGGAGTGCTACCTGGGGGATACCTACAACAAACACTAAGCATGGCTATCCAGATTAACTTCCAAACTCAGCAAAAGATTGCCTTTTTTTTTCAATAATTACAGATGTAAAATTCAACCACATTTGACCCAGTTCCAGTCTATAGAGAGTAGAGCTCATGTTTTCCCTGCTGTTTAAACTTCTAATGTCCCTGAACTCATGCTAGCTTTATGTCATAACTTTCAATCAATGATTGGCATAAGTTCAATTCTATATGCTCAGTTCTCCCTTTCAAAGAAGCCTACGATTTCCTCTGACCACTAGCACCTTTGTGTCAGACATTAGGTTTTGTTTTTGACCTTGTCTAACTCACTATTTGAGTTAGCATGTCTTTATCCTTACTTATTAGGTGTTCAGTGTCAAATCCAGCTGTCTGTGCAATCCTCTCATCCTTAGAGTGAAATATTGCAAAATAATGTCTTTATAAATTATCAGAATTATTCTGCTAAGACTTAAAATTGCTTTCACTAGTTACAGGCATACGGGGTCGAGGTAGGTCAGTTGGCTAGATAACTGGCATATGGCTCGTATTACAGCCAACAATCAGGGTTTAATTCCAGTTCCAACTGAGGTAACATAGGAAAAAGGAAAAACAATTGGCCATTCAGCCCTTTAAGTTTGCTCTGCCATTCAATATCATCAAGTCTAATTATCCAGTTCAGTACTCTGTTCCTGCATTCTCCGTGATCCCTTTAGCCCTAAGAATAATACCAAACTCCTTCTCGAAACTATTCAATGCTTTGGCCTGAACTGTTTTCTATGGCAGGGAATTCTAAAGACTCCCCACTTGTTGAGTGAAGCAATTTCTCCTCATCCCAATCTCAAATGGCCTACCCCTTATCCTTAAACTGTGACCTCTGGTTCTGGACGCACCAGTCATCCTTCCTGCATTGACACAGGCCTCTGAGACTGGAAGACAATGGCAAATCACCATTGAAAAAACTGTGAAAAACAAGCTGAAACTCTGGCAGACAATTAGGCAAAGGGCCTGACTTTGAGCAGGAACACATGATTGAAAGTTGCAAGAGTAAGAAGGGTTCTTGTGAAGCAGTGGCAGTATCCCTACCCCCCAGTGAAAAGATCCGAGCTCAAACTATCCCGATGTTGTGTTGTAACATGTTCCAATAGGTAGTTTTAAAAATAAAAATGCAAAGTATTGATATAAGATGCTTATGTGGTGTAAAATCACCCCTTTCCTTTTCTTCCTTGTTTTCTTGTCTAATGAATGTGTTGTGACAATTATTCCCACTTCTGAAGACAACAATAAACCATGTTCAGATTTTAGAACCCTAAAGAGAGTTTGTGGTGGGCCATTTTGAAACTGGACTTCAGATCATTGGATTTTGGGAAGATATTTTCGCCTGCCTCAAAGAAGAGGAAAGAAAATGCCTGTGCTTACAGACAGAATGTGGGGAAAACAAAGCAGTTCAATTTGCCTCTCTCTTCTGTCCTTAACACATTCAGCACTACTATATTTCCAAAACCCAACCTCAAAACATGGAATGAGTACAAACTTGCTTCAAGTGAACAGTATGAAGCAAAGCATGTTATTCATCTTCATTTGATTGCTACCAGCAGTCTCACTTTGGCTGAACTGTTTAGTGAGCAATTTACTGGTAAGTTTCAAACTGTATTCTATCACTAAAACTGATTTAACTGTATTCTCATAACAATTTCAATCTTCATTGCCTCACTTTAAATACTTGGTATGGTTTCTACAGTTAATTCATCAAAAACCTTTTCCATAGCTTCTAGACTGGTCTCTCTGTCACAGAAAAGACATGAAACTTGAAGTGGGGTAGAAAAGATTTACAAGGATGTTGCTGACATTGGAGGATGTTAGCTATAAGGAAAGGCTGAATATGCTGGGGCTATTTTCCCTAGAGCGTCGGAAGTTGAGGGGTGACCTTATAGAGGTTTATAATAGCATGAGAGGCATGGAGAGAGTGAATAGTCAAGGTCTTTTTCCTAGGGTAAGGGAGTCAAAAACTAGAGGCCATTGGTTTAAGGTGAGAGGGGAAAGGTATAAATGAGACTTAAGGAGTAACTTTTTCATGCAGAGGATGGTATGTGTATGGAATGGGGTGGCAGGGGAAGTGGTGGAGGCTGAATCAGTTACAATATTTATAAGGCATCTGAATGGGTACATGAATAGGATGGGTTGAGAAGGATATGTGCAAAATGCTGGCAAATTAGACTAGATTAATTTAGGATATATGGTTGGTATTGATGATTTGGACCAAAGGGTCTGTTTCCATGCTGTACAACTCCACAATTATGTGACATCACTTCTCCAATGCTCCCTTAATGATCTTCCAAGACATTTTCTCTGCAGACTTAAGTGTATCCAAGCCCTGTCTCATGCTAAGTGTGAACAAGATGGAGAGGTGGGGGTGGAATAGCGGGGAGACAGGAAGGGGTAAGTTTTAACGGACAAAATAAGGAAGCCATTAGTCAGACAGGGTGAAATCCAATATGTTCCCATCTGCTTCTAAGTTTCACCTGCGATAGATCTGAAGCCAAACAGGGAAACATTATCAAGTTGTCACGAAACGAATTAAATATTCAAATTCAAATTAATTGTGTCCTTAAACCCAGCATTCAGCACAATAGGAAGAGATTTCTTAGAGGAACTGACATTATTTTGAAGCTGTGCTTTTTTTTTAAATTTCCTGGCAGAAAACCCTCAATGAATCTTCGAAAAGTCTAAAGCTTTATTTCAGTGACTTTGCATCACAGTCAATCTGTTTGATTGTGTCTTTTATGATCACAACTCATAAACAGTTAAATACTCATTGAATCTAGAATATCATATTCATAGAAACTGTTGAGGTCAAATGAGGAGACATAGGATAGGGGGAGCCATTTGATGTCTTCTGACCTGTGACATTTGAAGGATATAAATTTGTGCTGAAAATTTAAAAAACAGCATAAATACAGCATGACGGCTGATAATTGGGGTCATCAATGCAAAAGTGCCAAACAGCAGAATATCACACGACCATTGGGCAACATCAAATCTCTCGATTGCCAACACCTTGTGCTAGTGCCACCAGATCATCAGCATGCTCTACTCAATTGTGGGCAGGGTGACAATAGCTGATTCTTTTTCTTTCCTTGGAGCTGTCTATTATCTTCTCCAGAGCTCAGAGAATGTAGATATAATGGATGTGATAAATGGAATGGTCTTGAGCATGGATTGGAAATACTT
Source organism: Stegostoma tigrinum (assembly GCF_030684315.1). NCBI lineage: Eukaryota > Metazoa > Chordata > Chondrichthyes > Orectolobiformes > Stegostomatidae > Stegostoma > Stegostoma tigrinum. The sequence goes on along the minus strand of NC_081371.1, from coordinate 33,351,718 downwards.
AGCGAGGGTGGTAACGGGGGATAGCGCAGGAGGGCATGAGAATGAGAGTTGCCTGTTGAGGTGGAGGCTTGAAGAGATGGCTGGAAAGAAATGAATGTATACAATTGTAAGATGTATTGGCTATAGGAATATTATGCAGGAGATTGCTGGAGAGACCAGATAGCAATGGCTGCCAATTGAGATTAGTATGACACTCACCTTTCAGAGTCTAATGAGGTTAGTAAATGTTTTCTGGTAGTATATCCATGTCCTCAACACCTGTTGTCCACAACCTCTGCCATCTCCAGCCACTCCTGCTTCATGAGGCTGAATGGAGTTTCTTCTCATTCTTCAGGGTAAGGACATCTCATGGCCCTCATTCATCTATCAAAGTTGCAAAGATGAACCAAAAAACTAAGTGGCTGGCCATCCCATATCCTCCTTCTATTATAAAGCAGTTAGTTACCTGTATATCAAAATCTCCTGTGGCCAGTTTGGCCCCAGCCAGAATCTTTTTACATGGAGTGCCTTCACTGACAGATATGACATTTTATCTTAGTTGCTCTCTCTGATCAGCCATGAAACATGGAAGCAGGTTGCTAATGCATTGGCTGAGATAAACAGAAATGGCAAAGCCTTTTCCCTCAGCAACCAGACACCTTCTGTGTTAGAGGTCCTGCCATTTTACCAAAGTTTGCCCTAAGTCTCATTCTCAAGTTTTGGAAAATTACACTCATCACTATTGCCTCTTTGTCAAAAAAAAGCATAAAATTCAAAATCCTGAGCCCCATTCCTACCTAATTCTTCCCTTCAGATACTGTGATTCTATGTCTCAATCTGTCATCCAGCGCTCCTACTTCAACAGTTTGTGCGATCTCTCATGTCCACTCAAAATAAACCTTAACAATCATGTGTATAGTCATCACTTCTCATCATTTCACTCAGCCTTAAATATTCTTAACAACCCAACCTTCATCATCCCCTGCAGTAAATAATTCCTTGGATTCACTACCATCTGAGAGAAATAAACAATACTTCTCTACTTCATCTTAGCGAGGGCGGCTCCATATTCTGAGATGATGCTCTCTGTTCCTAGACTATCCCACAAGGGGAAACAGCCTTTCCACATCTACCCTGCCTAGCCATAACAATTTTGTATATTTCAATAAGGGCGCTTCTCAACTCTAAGCTTAAATGAGTACAGGCCCAAGCTATCCAACTTCCCATCATCAGACAATCCCTTCATATAACATGGAACAGAACAGCACAGTACAGGCCCTTTGGCCCACAATGTTGTGCTGAACTTTTACCCTAAACCTAAGGTCTATCTAACTTCACCCCTACCTTATACTGTCAACCATATGCCCATCTAATAGCTGCTTAAATGCCCCAATAAGGCCTACTCAACTACCCTCTCCAGCAATGCATTCCATGCCCCTACCACTCTCTGAGTAAAGAACCCACCTCTGACGCCTTCCCTATATCTACCTTTACTCACTTTAAAACTATGCCCCCTCGTAATAGCTACCTCCACCCTAGGAAAAAGCCTCTGGCTGTCCACTCTATCTACACCTCTGATCATTTTGTACACCTGTATCAAGTTACCTCTCATCCTTCATCGTTCTAAAGAGAAAAAAACGTAGCTCTTTCAACCTTTCCTCACAAGACCTTGCCTCCATTCCAGGCAACATCCTGGTAAATCTCTTCTACACCTTTTCCAAAGCTTCCAATTCTTTCCTGAAATAAGGTGATCAGAACTGGGCACAATACTCCAGATGTGGCCATATCTGGGATCAACCAAATGAATCTTATCTGGACTGCAACTAGTTTTGGTACATCATTAATGGTAATTGACTAGGAAATTCACTCAAACTGAGGGCACAATTTTCTACTTTCTAGTGTGGTACGGACAATGATGATAAGGTCGGAGAAATTTGATGTGAATAAAAGAAGTATATAATAGCTGATTTGGCCATTAAGTCAGCTCTGCAATTTCATTGTGGTCCTGGCTGATCCGTTATTCAACACCATATTCCGCTAGCCATTAGTGTGTAGAACTCTACGTCTTTTTAAATATATTCTGTGACTAGGTCTGCACCATCTTGCGTGATTAACACATGGTCACCACTGACTGAGTGATGAAATTTTGGTCTTAATTAGTTTACCTTATGTCAAAAAACAAAGAGCAGTAAAGCATAGAAACAGGCCCTTTGGCCCACCATGGGTGCAATGACACGTGGTGTATTTCTAAATTAAAAAAAACTTTTGCTTCTACATATTCAGTATCGTTCTAATCTCTATTCATGTAACTGTCAAGATGTCTCTTAAACATTGTTATTGTATCCACCTCAAGTGCAACCAATTCAGTGGTCACAGCTAGGTCAGTCAAAGTGCTGGAGAGACATCAGTCAGAGCAACAGGCAATCTTTCCTGCAATGAGACAAAGGGAAGGATTATGGGTAAAAATCCAGTGATGAATCCAGTGACCCTTCTTCACAACTGGACTCAAAACATTGAGTTATCTCTCCATAGATTCTGACAGACCTGCTGAGTTTTCTCCAGCAATTCCTGTTTTCCTTTCTGGCTTCTAGTATCCACAATTTGGTTTTGGTTTTTCGGAAAGCATTGAGTGCAGTAAAATTAATAAAATGGCCATTAGTAGTGATGCAGGAACAGGAGAGGTGATGAGTATCTCCACTGAGTGACTAGGAAGAACCATGAATAGGAAGGGTCAGTAGTTTGGAAAGATGAACTGGGGGAGAGTCATTCATAGGACAAACTGCATGTAACAGTTAGAGTTGTAATTCATCGGCCTTGGTGAGATGTATGTGCAGTGATGGCGTTAGAGCAAGTGTCACTCTGCAGGAGAGAGATAACAGAGAGAAGATGGTAGCTTGCAGAGTGCAAAGTATAATTTACCTTCTTCTTACATTGCTGATTCTTCCTTTCAACCCAGTATGCCTAATTTCATTATCTGTGGGGGTCAGGGCATGGGCCCCTTGTGGATAAAATAAAAGCATGGATAGTACACAATGGCAATCCCCTATCTTGCTGAATGGGCCCAAAAGTACCATACAATCCACCTGGATGTCAAAAGGGAAAGAAGCCATGTCTGGGGCTGACCTCACGAGTACTTAGGTTTGTGCACAATGAGGACCAAATGTACAAGGGTCTAGGCCCGAAACGTCAGCCTTCCTACTCCTCTGATGCTGCTTGGCTGCTGCGTTCATCCAGCTCTACATCTTATTATCTAGGAAAAGAACTGCCACCCTTTTCACCCACCAGCAGGCCTAGGCCATTTCCATGAAACACAACAAACTTTTTTCTCTGGGGTACTCCCTCAAATGATAATAGTCTGGCTGCACAGTGTAAGGGGGCAGTTCCTGGCTTGCTGAGTCTGCAATGTTGTGTAGCTGGATTTTAATCATGGCTCCAGCAGTGTGGATACCAGCAGATCAAAGCAGTGGTGAGTACTTCCGCCTATCCTGCTGTGCAATTTAATGAGAAGGGCATTGAAGAGCCTGATTGCATAATTGAAGAGATGAATAGTGGAAGACTGCACGAGAAAAGCGGTGTGAGGCATGAGAGATCAGATGATACGAATCTTACTCGATAAAACACTTTAACTGAAAATGGGAAATTCAGCCCTAAAGAGCACACAACACCAAGCACAGATCAGTGAAACCTTGAAAGGTTAATCTTTCTTAACAATACTGTTCTATATTTAGTTTATACAGAAAACAGTTGCAGTGGGTCAAACAAGCTCGACCAGTTGCCCCCTTCTGAGAAACTGTGCATCCCAACAAGTAACCTTGGAGCTGCTGACGAATTTTACCAATAATACAGACAGGACAGCAGCCCTGACACTCAAACTTATGGTTATCTGGATGGCATACAGGTGCTCTACTGCTTATGCCACTGGTTCACATAATAGCCTGAGCCTCAGAGGTGCAGCTGAGACCTAAGTTTGAGTGCACTCATTTTTCATTTAAGAGTTAATTCTGTTATCACCCAGGCTGATAGCACAACAAAGAAACTTAAAAACAATAATCAGCAACCCACTGTTTTACACCCACACAACTATCCTTAGGAAATCAGCCACATGGAAGATATAAGAAATTACCAGCTCGGTTTTGATGTTTCATTTACAGTGTATATTTTAGCTTGATGTTGCATGTCTGCCTTAACTTTCACTTCATTTGTTTCCTGCCTAAGTACAGTGTCGTACGCACATGATTTTATATAACTCATGTATCACAGTACAAAGAACAGTCCCATTTACTCCTACATATTCTACACCATTCTTTTAAAGTGTCAACTCAGATTAGAGTATAATTCCATAGGTATCAGTAATGCTACAGTGCTTCATACAGTGGCCACCTCCACATGTGAGAAGAATGAGCGCTGGCAAGCAATTTATCAATAATAGACACCGTAGTTTGACCAAATTCTGTCATCGTCTTACAGCAACACATTAAATGGGGGTCACTGGACACTGATCGTCAACGTCATGGTGATTTTCCCATTCCTGCAACAGAGGTACCAAAGCTAAGCATGACTTTTGTAACAATGGATACACTGGATTTAATTGTTCCAGGTTGATCTACTCTATTCATGCACTAAAAGACCTTCCAAAATAATTGGTCTCCTGTGCACTTGATCTCTAGTCAAAAGCCTACAGAGCATGTATTGGAGTTTGTCAATGAGAAACAAAAAAAACTTGCGTTCATGTAGCACTTTTGTTACCAGCAGACAACTCAAAATATTTCACAGCCAAGAATCTTTTTGAAATGTAGTCACTGTTGCAATGTTGGACATGTGGCAGCCAGTTTGCACAAAGGAAACTCCAAGAAACTGCACTGTGACCGTGATCAAATAATCTCTTTACAGGAATATGGATTGAGGGATAAATTCAGTCCATCCACCATTATGGAAAGGAAGATCTTATAAGAAGAACAGATTTTGCAATAGTCATTAAACATTTATCTGGGACAATGATAATTAGTTAAAAGTTAATTCGATCTTAAACAAAAGTATAGCCATCTCCAGATAAATACATGTGAATTGCCTGTTTCTTGATCTGAATGGGTGTAAACTCAAGCCACAAGATCACTCACATCAATATTCTCATTGAGAGGTGCCACGGAATTTAACTTTAGTCTGTAGTTTCAACTGCTGTTCCAATATCAAGTGGATTCCACAATATAAGCAATATTATGGCAGGAAAACAGTACAACATGTACAAGGTAGATTATACACAATTGCTGGTAATTACCAACTTTACTTCTGGTCACAAGATTTTCTCCAATAGCATACTGGACACTAATAGCTATATTGCTGACCTGTACAGACAGGCTGAAAACTTATTTTACCCATAGCTAGAAAACATAATAACCAATACCACTCGAGATGATGCTTAGATTTCTGCTCCGGAGATGTGGAGGAAAACCATCTCTTTAAGTGTCTTATAGGCTTGTTAGAGTCCTGGCTTCATAGAAACTGGAAGATAATTGCATCATAAAACTTGTTTGTGACACCTATAATTGACAGGTATTTGTGAACACATGATCATCAAATGTATGAAAGCAAAAACCAGGCACTATTATTATGTGGCAGCGTTCATTTGAATCATGAAAGATTCTGAAATTTATACATCAGAAAGACTTCATTACTTCCTCCCATGAATTTATTTAAGTAAGCATTACAGAATTATTGCTGTGCTAACAGATGATGTACTGTGAACAGAAGTGCCTTTTACGCCAGGACTTACCAAATCCCAGATAACACAAGAGTTAGCATCATTCAGTAAGAGTCCAAAGTCACATCTCAAGCAGATTCTACATTATTTAGAACACAGGAGCATTCTGCTAATTCAAATATTTTGAGCAATTAGGAAATGTATCCATTGCTCTTAAAATTATTAGTACACTAAATTTGCATTTTAAGGAAATTGTTAGAGACCTAGGGATGGAGGTGCGTAGTTCCTTGAAAGTGGTGTTACAGGGAGCAGGGTTGTGAAGAAGGTCTTTGGCATGCTTACCTTCATTAGTTCAAACACTGAGTGTAGGAGCTGGGATACAGTTGTAGTTGTACAGGATATTGGTGAGGCCACTTTTAGAATACCACGTACAATTCTGGTTGCCCTTCTATAGGAAGCGTGTTGTCAAACTTGAGAAGGTGCAGAAAAGATTTACAAGGCTGTTGCTGGGACTGGAGGGTTTGACCTAGAGGGAGAGACTGAATGAGCTATGGCTTTTTTCTCCAGAATTTCGGAGGCTGAGGGGCGACCTTATCGAGTTTGATTAAATCCTGAGGGGTATGGATAGAGTGAACAGCTAAGGCCTTTTTCCTAGGGTGAGGGAGTCTAAAACTAGAGGGCATACTTTTAAGGTGAGAGGGGAAAGACTTAAAAAGGATCTGAGGGGTAATTTTTTCACGTAGAGGGGGTGCATGTATGGAACAAACTGCCAGAGGAAGTGATAAAGGCAGGTATAATTACATAATTTAAAAGTCATCGAGATTGGTATTTGAGTAGGAAGGGTTTAAAGTGATATGGGCCAAATACTGGCAAATGGAACTAGGTCAGATTAGGGTGCCTGGTCGGCATGGATGAGTTGGACCTCAGGGTCTGTTCCATGCTGGATGACTCTATGGCTCTGTATTTCAATAAGACATTTATATACTGTGGAGTGGTTTTCATTTTTCGTATAAGTTCTCATTAGAAGATTTCTAGTGAATAATTTCTCTTTTAAGTTCACGGCTAAGGAACCCATGTTGTGTAATATTTGACGCTGAAAGCTTCCTGCCGTATACTCGGCAAAAATCCTTCCCTAACCACACTTAAGATTATCCATATTCAAGTCTGAGGTGATTTCAATCCTTTCTAACCGGTTAGCCTTTCACATAAATTACTTTTAATCTTTCCCAAAATGTTCCAACCCTCTTACAGGCTTTTTCAACTCATCTGATTTCATCAGGTACCATTATTGTTACAATAAGCTCTTAGCTGTCTTTCATTTATCAAACTAACAAGAAGGCCAATACAGTTGTCATTGCTTACGTATAAATTTCACAACAATTAAGGCATGGGCAGATGTGGAAATTGGAAAGTTGCTATTGAGATTAGCCATTCTACCATTAATTTTGCAAAAATATCTTCCCATTTCTCACTTTACAGCTTACGAATGAATTACATTCAACGTGAGGTTCCTTCCTTTGGATTACAGATACAAAAAAAACTTGTTATGTAGGTAATCCAATTCATTTTGAATCTAATTGTTAGTTATTCCAATAAACCTCTCTAGCATAGAAAATTAACTAATACAAATATGGACTAGCATTCCTTCAGTAGTTACTGTTATTGGAGATTTATTTTAAATTTGCGATAACATGGTGTGAAGCTGGATGAACACAGCAGGGCAAGCAGCATCAGAGGAGCAGGAAAGCTTGATGTTTCAGGTCGGGACCCTTCTTCAGAAAAAAAAGTTAAATTTGTATTAGTTTTCTTTGACTATTTTTCTCCTATTGATCCTGATTTGAAATTAACTTTACCTATTCGAAGTTACAGCCACTTCTTAGTCCTTGTTCTGTTTAATTTCACAAAGTTTCAATCTTGATTGGTTGAGGAGATATCCACTTGGTTGCCCAGTTCACTCAGATCCCAATTAGCATGCAGAGGGCATCATGTCATTTCTATTTTCCACTTGCAGCAACCACCTGGATAAAATACAATTAACGTGGAACAATCAATAACATGTTTAGCTAATGGTTGCCAGGGTTAATCACTGATCAGTAATGAATGCTATAATTTGAAAGGACTACGTCAAAGTATTTTAACATTTTAAACATAAACTTAGACTATACAAAAATTAATCAAAGTAAGTATTAATAATTTAAAACTTTATTTCATTAACACTTATTCTTTAATCATAAAAATCTTAACTGTCCATGTTTAATTCTTTATAATTCCACACAAATGTTTCACTACACTTTTCTAAGTTCCTGGTGCTTATTTTACTTCTCCTGAGATGAAAATGAGTTGTGCCACAACTCTCAGGAATTCTCTTTGATTCTCTTCAGTTTCGTAGTCTGCAACTTAGACTGATAGAGCTTTCTCTGGGTGAGTTGTGAGGGCAATGAAAAAATGCTTCTGTGTGATTTGGACAAGTTGAACAAGTGAGCAAATGTTTAGCAAATGAAGCATCATGTGGATAAATGTCATCCACCATAGCAGCAAAATCCAGAGAGCAGATAAGAGTCAGAGATTGGGAAGTTGGGATGTGCAATGGGACCTCAGTGTCCTTGTACACTAGTCACTGGAAGTAAGCATGCAGGTGCAGCAGGCAGTGAAAATGACCAATGTTATGTTGGGACCTTGTAGCAAAAGTGTTTCAGTACAGCGACAACATTGCAGTATTGCATGCAGTTTTGGTGTCCTTATCTGAAAAAGGATGTTCTGGCTATGGAAGGAGTGCAAATCATATTTACCATACCGATTCCTGAAATGGCAGGACTGACAAATGAAGAGAAAGTGGATTGGTTAGGACTATATTCAATGGAGTTTTTAAAAATGGGGGAATTTCATAGACGCGAAGAACACGGGAAAAATGTTCCCGATGACCAGCGAGTACAGAAACACGGATCTCAGTCTAAGGGTGTGGGGCATACCATTTAAGGCTGAGATGCAGAGAAATTTCTTCACCCAGACAGTGGTGAGCCTGTGGAATTCTCTGCCACAGACAGAGATCGAGGTCAGAATGTTGACTGTTTCAAGAAAGAATTTGATACAGTTCTTAGGGCTAAAGGGATCAAAGGATATGGGGAGAAAGCAGCAACAGGGGGCTGAGAAGGATTGCATGCCCTACTCCTGCTCCTTTCTTTTATGTTTCTATGCTTCACTCTCTCTGTCTCTCTCTCTCTCTCTCTATAAAGATGCCAATGCCAATCTCTTCCACTAACTTTACCTGGTGAATCTGAAAGCTTTTAATTCCTCATAATTCTGGACTTTTCATTCCAAGCCTGACCCACACTCACAATTCCTGCCCCTTACGCTTGGTGGCCACTGATTGGAAAAGAGTTTCCATAACGTTTGTCTGGATTTGTTAGCAGTTGAAATAACCTATTACAGTGTGAAGTTCAATGTTTAACTAGCAAGGAAAAACACTTCCATCACTCAGTTACATGCCCACCTTCAAGATAATTATATAATGATATTAATGGAGTTGTTCTGAGAGCTGTCCATGACCAAGCTTATCCTATCCTCCTGGTAACAAGTTGTTGAATGTTTTTATTGGAAATATTGGTGATCCCGTTTAACAGCCACAGCCTCCACACAAAAAAAACTAACGTTCAAGGGGAATATTTTAATCTTATTACATTTTAATTAATTTGAAGCATGATATTTCTCTACATTGGTTTATAACAATTCTCATTTGTACTAATAGAATTATAGTAATGATGATTATAATTTGATTTGAAAAATGGTAATGTGGAATAAGGCACTCACGATTCTTAATGCAGTACTACAGGCTACATTATAACAACCTGTATTAGTATCCTCAATAGTGTAATACAGAGTACATCTGGTAACTTGAGATAATTAAAATTAACATCATGGCATAAGTTTCAGGCAATTTTTCTTTTGAAATTTTGGAAGTGTTTCTTCAGGACTCTATAATAAAATATTAACTTTGTACACATGGTTATAACTTTACAAATGTCACCTGTCTTTCAAACAGTAAACTAAATTAAATTAGTGTCATATTAAGCCCTAATTTAGGAATATGACCATCCTCAGTTGCTTGTTAGAAGTCAGGTTTTGCAAACTTACCTTGCAGCTTTATGATTAATGCTGCAAAATGAAGTTCTTTGCCTTTACCTTTGATAATTAGTTTTAGCAGAATAAAATATTGCTATATTACCTAAATTGGCAATTGGTAATGGCTGATATTAAAAACTCATTATCAATTAAGTCTATATAATTATACATAACTTGTAATATGTTCTCATCTCTTTAACAGAAAAGATATTCAATAATCTCTGCACTCATGCAACAATGTTGTAGATTTTCAACTTTATTTAGGAGGGTTTCAAGTTTCTGATTAAAATAGCATTTCTAGAACATGGAAGTATTAGTAACACTCATAGAGTCATGGATATCTGCAGTGCAGGAAAAGGCCCTTTGACCCATTGAATCTGTGCCAGTCAAAAACCACAACTAACTAATCCCACTTTCCACCACTTAACCCACTGCCTTGTATGCATTTGCATCTCAAGTGTACAACTAAATAGTTCTTAACTTCTGTCTCGACTATTCCTGCAGGTAATCAGTTGTACATTCCCACCAAACATTTTTCCTCACATCACCTCTAAACCTCCTACCCTTTACCTTAAATCTATGCCTCCTGGTGACTGATCCTTCTATTAATGGGAAATTTTCCCTCCTGTCTACCCTGTCTAGGCTTCTCATATTTTTTATACATCTCAACCAAATCCCTCCTCAGTCTCCTCTGCTCCACGTAAAACAAATCCAATCTATCCAATCTCCCTCCACAACCAAAACTTCTCATTCGATGCAACATCCTGGTAAATCTCCTCTGCACCCTGTCTAGTGCAGTTACATCCCTCCAACAATGTGGATTCCTTAAGTACACATAAAAAGAAAGAAAGAATCCATCATCATATTCAACATAAAATTAGAAAAATCTATAAGCTGCCAGTGAACAATATTTTATTCTTATTGAATTCACAGTACTTGATTACAATAAAAGTGATGTCTTCCCAGCCTTTTTTCATATGTGGCCCAGTACTGTGAACAGTGAATGGGGGAGCACTAATCCTGGACCTTCAATGACTTCATAAATCAGAACTTTCAGAGCCTGTCATGGGCTCCATAATGAGGGTCATTATTCAGCCAGAGTGTCAAAACTACTATCAGAGGACCTTCTCAGAACTGCAGTCATTCTCTTTCTTGTTAAATAAGCAAGTAGTATACAAAAATGGCAAACAAGAAGCAGGTCAATCTGATACAGAACAGGGGCACAGAGACCTCTAGAGTAATTTACCCTTTGGGGATACTGATCATTGGGGAGATAAATTATGTGTTCCCTCTAAAAGATTAATGGCAATACAAATTCAAACAATACTCTCTAAAAGAGGCCACAAATAACTGTGTAACTAACAACACATTTTTATGTATAACAGATAATAAACAAGCCCAACTGATGAATGCTGAGGGTTTATGCCTAATGAAATTACAGATCAAATGTTAAGCATATTATTTTTTACTGAACTATATGCATTTGAATTTCTTGTTTGTCTTCTTGTGCATTCCTATTTACTAATGGAAGCAACTAAACTTTAATCTATGTAATATTTTTATGTCTTCATGCTCCTGCTTCTATGTTTTTAAAGCAATGTTAATATTGTCATATCTTCACAAGGATAATTTTCACACTCAGAGGGTTTTTCAATCCCATTGTAAAAATCTGAATCAGAAGTTACAATAGCCATAACATTTTATCTTCACCAAGCACCACTTGGCACTGCTGCCTCACAGCGTCAGGGGCCCAGGTCCAATTTCACCCTCGGGCGACTGTCTGCACGGAGTTTGCACATTCTCACCGTGTCTGTGTGGGTTTTCACCGGGAGCTCCAGTTTCGTCCCACAGTCCAAAGATATGCAGGTTTGGTGGATTGGCCATGTTAAATTGCCCATAGTGTCCAGGGGTTTGCAGAGTAGGTGACTTAGCTATGGGAAATGCAATGTTACATGGATAGGGTATGGGGAGGAATTGTGTGGGGATGCACTTTGGAGGATTAGTGTGAACTTGGCGGGCAAAATGGCCTGCTTCCACACAGTAGGGATTCTATGTTCTATGTTCTAATCACAGAATGACGTAGTGCAAAGTTTTGATCCTCATATTGTAACCAAGAACAAGGATAACTCGATAAAGATTGAATGTTAATCTAGGTCGGTATGTGATTTGAATTTCAATGCTATAAATTGAATTGGTCACTGTTTACACCATGGCTTAATTAACCTTCTGGTGCGTATAAACCTACGGTGCAAAGTGCGACATCTTATTATTTACAGAGACATATGCTGGGCAGTGCAACAAGAACTCACTTTGTCTGTTGTTAGCAACATTTTCCCTTCATCAGGCTGATTGCTGAAATTGTTGATTTGCACACAACGCCCATCAGACCTGCTCCTAACTCTCCATCCAGAAGAGTTTCATATTTCTTCCCTTTCACTTGAAATGCCCAATTGAGGTTGCTTGTAAGAAGAGTGCTTTTTTTCTGGTGATCAGGAGTGTTTACCCTGATTGTCAAATTTCTCATGATGATAGATCCATTTCCCTTACAAAATTGTATGCTTCTGAGGTCTGGCAGTTTTTTTCATGTCACACGTATCCATTACACAAAATAGCTATTAAACAGTAACTTTAAAAGTTCTTTCATGAGGTGTGGACATCACTAGGCAAGGCCAGCATGTGCTATCCATCCCTCACTGCCCTTCAACTGAACAGCTTGCTTGGTCATTTCAGAGGGCTTTTAAGAGTCAACCACTTTTCTGTGAATCTGGAGTCACCTGAAGGCTGGACCAGGTAAGGACTACAGATTTCCTTGCCTGAAGGACACAAGTGAATCTGATGTATTGTTAACAGCAATCATGGAATCCCTACTATTTGGAAAGGAGCCATTCAACCCATCTAGTCTGCACCAACTCTCTGAAGAGCAACCCACACAGATCCATTCCCCACCCTATCCCTGTAATCCTGCATTTACAATGTCTAATCCAGCGAGCCTGCACTTCCCTGGACACTACAGGGCAATTTAGAATGGCCAATCCATCTAACCTGCATATGTTTGGGCTGTGGGAGGGAATAGTAGAACCCAGCAGAAACCCACACAGGCACAGGAAAAATGTGAAAACTCCACACAGACAATTACCCCAGGCTAGAATCAAACCAGAGTGCCCAATGCTTTTAGATAGTAGTGTTAACCACTGAGCCACTGTTAAACCCTCAACAGTCATCGATAGTTTTGTGGTCAACATTTCTGACACTAGTTTGAAATTCCACATATTTTATGATGTGAATTTTTTTAAATACCACCGGTTGATTTGGTAAGATTTGTTTATTTCCTCAAAACATTAACTTGGATCTCTAGCCTACTAGGAGCAACATTACCATGATACCACCTCAAATATAACCAAATAAAGTTTACTTAATAACTAGAAATACTCACAGATTCTGCTTTTCAACATAACCTTTTGCTGACAAACGTGTGGAGGTTAAATTACTTATCCAAACACCAGGCATCTGTCAGCATTGAAGTCACATGTCCAGTATGTTTAACAATCTTTATACCTTTTATTCAAAAATGCAAATATGCATCAAAACACTCACATATCATATTATCCTCAAGTTAAAGATCTTTTTCTCATGACAATCCAGTAGTTCTTGTCACCTATTTCTTCCTCTAACCTTCCTCTTTAACCTCTTTGTGTCTGTGCTATATTTTGGATCTCATATATATTCTGCTCAGCAGAATTCAGTTTTGTGTACACAAAGGGCCTATCTTCACTGTAGAAAACAATTTTTTTGGTTTGTTCACTGCACAAAACAAAATTGTCTCCTTTTTGGGTTCAGTTAATAAAAATTAAACTGAAGAAAAATAGCAAATAAAAATGAATCTTTCCAAGAGTGTTAGAACACACACATACTTATTTACGTACACATATTTAAAAACAATGTAATAGTTTTCACCACAGTAAAAGTGAAGACTGTCACTATAAGAATAGAATAAATACATTCACATATAATAGAAATAAAATATGTTTCCCAAGAATGTCAACCACAGTGCCTACCTTTCTTGTGACAGTTTTGATACTCATTCAGTATTTTCTAAAGTAATTGATACAACCCACTCAAAAATGCAGTCTTTGGTTGGAAATACAATCATTCGTGTATCACAACAGCATTTTTGAGTGAAATGTTTCTTTTGCTTTACAAAGGTGATTCAAAGTATTAAGCGCATTTAAGCAAAACCATTTAAAAATATGAATACTAGTAGTACTTAATCACAAAATTTCTTGTAGATGCAAAAAGAACCTTTTCTGATGTAAAGTGTAAAATTTACCATAGAATGGAAGACTAGAATGTCTTTCTGGAAATCGTTGTAAGTTACATAGTTACCGATCCAACACTCCAAAGAACAACAATGTTCCATTAATGTATCAAATTAATTTGGTTAAATTTTAACGCAGGTAAAATTCAGCAATGCCAGCATAGAACAATCTGGATCATCCATCAGTTCTTCCAAAGCCACTTGCAGAAAATTAATGAAGGTTGAGGCAGTATTTCCTCTGCATTTGAGCCAAGGATCATGGTAAATTTAGGGCATGCTGAGGTGAAAGAAAGGCATTGTTGCTGGCAAGTTTACTGCTTTCCTACTTTTACCAGCCACTGGCAAGGCTATGTTTTTCCCAGGTTAGCAACAGCAGAAGCTTGAAACCAAACAAATCCCCCTTGCTAACTTGAAACATTCTGACCTACTGAGTGATCATTGTATCCAATGATCTGCTGCACACATTTGTTACATTTTTATTTATAATGTTCCCCAGCAGTGTGATAACCTCCATTGTCAGAGATAAAACCAGGCATTGATTTTCTGCCAGGAGAGTTGTTTGAAATACTGATAAGTTTTGATGAAGAGAAGTGGGAAGAAGTTTGTTTTGAGTGTAAATTCCAGCATAGACCAGTTGAGTAGGATTATCAGTTTTTGTGCTTTAGATCAAGTTTTTTTCATGTAACTTCAAATTATCTTCTTTATTGGTGCAGATACCTGCATACAACCATGGTGGTTCTGTAAAGTAACAATATGAACTAGATTGAAACTGTCTAAATTTAAACTGCAAAAGGGTAGCAACAGACTGGTCAGATAGTTGGAGCAATGGCAAATGGAATTCAAGTCAAAAAGTGTGAGGTAATACAATTGCAGAGAGCTGACTAGGCAAGGGATTACACTCTGAATGTCTGGTCCCTGGAAAGTACTGTAGATTGGAAGAACATTGTTGTCACATCCACATAGGCCAGGAAGATATGGTGGTTAAGAAGTTATATGGATACCTGTCTTTATTAGTCATGATTTACGATACAATAGGAAGGAAATTATGCTGAAACATAAAATGTAAAAAAAAAAATTCTGTTTAGGCCAAAACTGGAGTGCTGCAGTTCTGGTCACCACATTATAGAAGGATATGATTGCACTTGAGAACATGTAGTGGATTCTAGAACCCCTACAGTGCAGAAAGAGTCCGCTCAGCTAATCAATTCTGCACCAACCCTCTGAAGAGGAGCATCCCACCTTGACTGCTCGCATATGAGGTTTATACCCTGGCAAACCTGCAGGTCCCTGGACAATACAGGGTAATATTTAGCATGGTCTATCCACCTAATCCACACACCTTTGGAATATGAGAGCATAGACTCAGGGAGACAGTGCCCTCAAGACTGGAATTGAACCCAGTCCCCTGGCGTTATGAGGCAGAAGTGACAACTACTGCACCACTGTGCTACCGCAGGATTCTGCTTGAGCTGGAATGTCTGAGCAATGATAAAAGATTGGATAGGTTGGTGTTGTTTTCCTTGGATCAGTAAATGTTGAGGGGGGACCTGATAGAGATGTATATGGTTCTGTGGGGCATAGGCAGGGTGAATAGGCCATTTTTCTGTTAATAGTGTGTCTATAACCAGGGGGCATACATTTAACGTAAGTGGTAAAAGGAGAGTTGAGGAGAATTTGCTTCAATCGAGACGGTAGGGGGAGCATGGAAGTCATGGAAGTTGAGTCTGAAACTCAGGTAGCATATTGACAGTATTAAGTTCACAGTCATAGCCTCTAAGGATATCGACCCAAGATCTGGAAAGTGGGATTAAAGAAGTCGCGCGGACATGACAGGCTGAATAACCTCCTTCTGTGCTTTAAACATCTCTGAAACTATCCTGCGCCATGGGAAAAACAATGTTGATTTCAGCTAGGTTCTGCATTTCCTGAAAATTTGGGATCAGAATTCCTGGCTCAAAATTGGGAGTGCATTAATAGCAGAAAATAATTATGAACAGAGTGGCAATCCAAAAGAGCTTGCTACACTTTGAATATCCTGGTCATTTATTAAATACTTCTAGAGTAAGAGGAGCAACTTTAAAGGAGAGTAGCGAAGTTTAGAAAAGTGAAAAATTAAAGATTGATGGGACAGTAAATTAAGAATTAAGATGAACGGTGAAGGAAAAATTGCAAATTAGGGTATGCAGTAATCACAGATCTTCACAGAAAACAAAATATATCATCAATTATGATTAAATTCTTCTCTCTCTGGAGGTTGTAGAGGTCATAGGTGAAAATGGATTCATTCCAGACCCCCAGAGGATGGGTATAGGGAATGAAAATGCTTTAAATTTGTCAATAATCAGAATGTATTTACAACATTCAGTCTAAATGAACAATGGGAAAGATAATATGAAGAGTGGAAATCTTGCTCCAGTGCAGAAGTAGATGTGCTTCTGTTATAGGTTTGAGAGACACCACGGGAAACAACAACATCTAAGAAGCCCAAAACTACACTTGGATTGTGCTTAAATTGACCTGAAAATGCTCAGCACAGTTGCGTAAATGGAAAGCATTCATTTCTCTATATAATCACTCTTCAAGTAGCACACAGGGAAAGAAAGGAAATCTACAGTTCATAGAATCATATACAAAGGTTTCAGTAATTTGAAATGGAAGGAAAGTTACTGCTAAAATGATGAGACTGAATAGGTACTATAAAAACCATTAATGATTAGACGTTTTCATATGAATCGTCTAGCCCATGAATTTTTCATAAGTCTGTGGGGCAAATCAATGTCAATTTGGTACAAATTCAGCAGCAGCAATGGACCACTGATAAAGAAAGAGCTGCAGGAAATACAGATACTTAGTTCTCAATTACTCACAAAGATTTTGTGGTGCACAGACAAAAATGTATTTTTTTTCACAAATATATTGCGGCATTGCTGCAACAAATCTATAAAAGACTACACGTGGAATCAATGCTGAATTTTCTCTTCCACAGCTTCACAGAATCTTATGATAAGAGGACATTCCCTGAAATGTCAAGTTTACCTGGATGAACCTGAAGTCCATGTAAATCTCTCAGTTCAAGTGCAGTCTGTTCTTATCATCAATAACAGGCTTTGTCCACTTATGAACTTACTCGATATAATTGATTCCCTGTAAGTTCGCAAATTTAAAAATTACTTAATAATTGATTCTGTGTAAATTCATAAAACTTGTGTGAATGTAGCTTCAGGATAATGAAGGGACCATAAGATTACTTTGTTTCTGTTGCTCTGAGATTAAATGTTTTAGGAAAAGAACATAACTAATCGAAGTTTGATATTATTCTCCTAATCTAACTCAGCATTAAGTTTACGATTTTAAATAGTACATGCAAGAACATTAGAATGTATTACTACACGTTAATATAAATACTAGAAGTAGATGACTTTTTTAAGAAACAGATTTGCTATGTAGCTGACGAATTCATGCTTCCATTCTGTTTTTGATGTTTCAAGAGTCATGTGTAATCGCCATTATTCCCATTTGTCAATATGAAACAAATAAGCCAAGATACATTGTTAAGTTTTAGGCTATGATATTTACCTAGCTCCTGTGCTGGTATACTGCAGACCGTTTCTTATTGTTGGAGTGCACAGAAACAGGGAAATAGCAATAACTAATATAAAGAAGACAAACAGTTTTATTACAGAGCTTTGTACCTACAATCAATCCTTTAATTTCCACAACGTATGATTATTTCCCACTTCTTTTAACTTGTAAAAGGTAACTGCCCATTTTGATTTATCAAGAGTCACATTGTAGAAGAGAAGTTTTCACCACATTATTTTGTTTTGCATGCAATACGATACTATTTTAATAATACAGTGATAAAAATGGAAATGTTCATATTGCTACAGTGGAGAAAAGCCGGAAAAAAAATACATGTGCAGCAAATCCAAAAGAAATTCACCCACGCAGATGGAAGGGAGGCACGTGTATCTTGCATATGCAATTGCTGGTAGGTAAAAACAACCAGCATCCAATTCTACTTACACTGAGCAATATATTTGGTGGAACGTTACAGAGGTTTACATAACATGGGCCAAGGTGAGACAAATCGCAGAATCAGGCGACAAGTACAACCGGATTTCACATCAGGAACAACTCATAACATCCTTAAAGATGTTTACAAGAGACATAGCGAGATTTTCATTGATCAACATTGAGATGACAGTTGGCAGTAAATATTGTTTGTTAATTGTCTTGTTAATGGCACAACTCATCCTGTTTATATTTAGCCTTGCATTTGATCAAGCTTGCCAATGTCAATGTCATGAAAGCTCAACAAAGAAACCAGATTGTGCACCAGGCGGATACAGCTCACTGCTTATCCGAATGATATCCATGCTGCCTACAAGCAAATTGCAGCTCATGGCACATTGAGCACACCTGAGCCTTACACCCCCTCATCCACAGAAATTGGTAGATGGCATTTGCCACTGTTTTTTTTACCACCCCAACACCTTTCAGATCCATTCCGGTGCTTTCTGGAAGCACAGGCTAGCAATGCAGTCTGCAATGATAACTAGCATTGAAAGGCTGTGGTGCAGACACTTTGTATGCAAGAAAAGACATCCAGCTTGCACACTGGGCTAGGTTACATCTCAGGCCTCGCTCACTCAGTGTCTACTGATACTCATAACATCCCTGCCTTGCCTTGCCATGCCAATTAGTGCAGTCACAAAAATAGACAGTTTGCCTTGTTGCAAAACTGTCCTCATTCTAATGGGTGAAATATCCTTTAGAGTGGCAATGTTCTCCATCAGTCTCTCACCTGTATCATGTTCTAGCAGCTTATGTGGCAAGTGTAGTGCACATACAGCTGGGAGGCAGTAATATATCTTTTTCTTTGGGTAGTAGTCAGCTACATAGGTCAGAAATCTCATGGCACCAGATTAAAGTCCAACAGGTTTATTTGAAAACACAAGCTTTCAGAGTCTCACTGCTTGCAAGGCTCTGAAAGTTGTGTTTTCAAGTAGACCTGTTGGACTATAACCTGTTGTCATGCGATTTCTGACCTTGTCCTCTCCAGTTCAACACTAACACCTCCACATCATAGTCATCAAAAAATTAATGGAGGCACTCATAAGGCAGGGGTGCCAGCACAGCAAGTCAAGGGAAGTCTCCCATTTTAAGGGCAGCTTCTTATACCCTTCAAGGTTATTGACCACAGCCAGGCAACCAATCTGGGCCTTATCAGTTTGCAGGTTCGTACCTCCAGCATTCAGGGATTAGGTCCTGGTCAGACCTTTGGTTCCAGTGCAATCAGTATCTGGCAATAATTGGGAGTGAAAGTGGGAAAGTTGCAATAGAATGAAGAAAGGTACTTCATCATTTGGTGTGACGTGGAGGTATCATTATCACTGTCTCGGTCTTCCCCTATGACGGCAAGGATTATCTGCTCATGGTGGGGGGTGGGGAGGATGCTGATGTCAGACATCCAGCCCCACCCTCCCATATAGTCTCACCCTGACCTATTATGTGCTGTTTCCTCCCATAATAACAAAAAGTGGGAGAATGAATAATATGATAATGGTTGTCATTTCCGTTAGAGCTACTACAAATGAAGATGGGTGTTGAGGTGTTCTATAATAGTACAGAGGCAGCACGAGACATGCAAGGTTCATGGTGTAGGAGGTTGGGATGGGTAATGAGTGTAAATGAGGAAAGGTGGAGCATGGATGAGTGAGAGTGGTAGAGAATGAGCCTTGGTGGGAGGTGTGTGCAGTGTCACTGATATGTTGAGTGAGGTGGCAGAATGAGGAATTTGGCACTTACCATAACAGAATGGAGAAGGTTATTGACATTCTTGTGGCACTACTGGTTGTTCCTCTGCATCCAGGAGATGGCAATGACTGGGACAAGATTCAGGACTGGGCTGGCAGGGTTGGTGGAGTGGTCTTCTCTGTCAGACATCAGGAAGAGGATACCTCTTCAACACAACTTCCAGGTCTCAGTTGGAGAATCACGATGTCATCTTCTTCTTCTCCAACAAGTTCCAATTCTCTCTGTCAGTGAGCAGCTTTGGTATGCCAGTGCTCAACAGGAGTACAGCATCCTTTTAAAGAAGTTATGGACATAAGGGATGCCAATCTTTCACCAGGTACCTGCTGCGTAGTGAATTGTTGTAGGGTCAGCGCGTGGTAAGATGGGGAAGAAATCAGAACCAAAAGACACCATGGGGCGTGGAAGATAATTAACAAGGTGAGTGTGGTATGAAATGGTGAAAAATTTGACTTGGCCTTGTGATGACAAACATCAAATTCCGCCAAAAAAAATGAATGCAGAATTCAGCCCCTTGTCTCCTAAGCTGATAGAATACTGACTTGCTACAAATGACTGAAATTGCAAAAACTGCATTATGTATTTCCTAATAAACAATAAAAAACACATTCTGAATGCACATCATCCACTTCATGTAAATGGAAGAATATTTTGATTCAAATAATTATTTTATTCAAAATTGCTGATTGGAATTATCTTCACTAAGTTACAATATATCAGAATATTGACCTGTATGTGGTTTGCTCATTGAGTTTGCATGTATGAACTAATGAATGCACTCCATGTGGTCTTTTCACAGTCCAGTTCAGAATCCCAAACTGTATCGTTGCCAATAATCTTCTCACAGCCTAATTGAATTATCACTGCATGAAAAGTTTTTGGGGATTTCTTTACACCTTCACAATTTCTCGGATTTTCTGCTCAGAGTTGTGAGACAGAATCTCCATCTGTCTCTTAGAAAGCAAACAATATCAAGAGCAGCTCTGGGAGTTTCATGTCATTGACTCATTCTGGACTCACAGTTGGACCCGATACCAGTATGCTAAGTATATAGCTGACACAGTGGGAGTGGGATTTTGACATGCAGAAAGAACAGCATGGTGGCTCAGTGATTAGAACCGCTGTCTCAAAATGCCCAGGTGGACTCAGGTTTGATTCCAGCCTCACATGATTGTGTGGAGCTTACACATTCTCCACTATCTGTGTGGGTTTCCTCTGTGTGCTCTGGTTTTGTCCCACAGTTCAAAGACGTGCAGGTTAGGCAGATTAGCCATGCTTAAATTGTCCATAGTTTCCAGGTATGAGCAGCTACGTGGATGAACCATGGGGAATGCAGGGTCACAGGGATAGGTTGGGGGTGGTTGGATTCTGTTCAGTGGGTCAGTGTGGACTCAATAGACCAAATGGACTGCTTCCACATTGTAGGGATTCCAAGATTTTTAGTCCACAATGAATGAAGGAAATCAAGAGTGGAGTTAAAATTGAGGGGTCTGGGCAAACTTTAAACCCACTTTCACAAAAATTGAGGAGGGTTTTCAGACTGAATAGGGCACCTTGACATCAGACACTGGCACCATCTGACTCCAGGCAAAGTATTATCTTGCTTACCCCTGAAATGTCTGACTAGGTCTGTGTTGAAAGGCTCCAACAATTGCAAGCAAAGTAAACTTGGTTTTTGGTCTTACTATCAATTCTGTTTTATTTGGGCAGACTCTGTTGCGTAGGAGAGACAGATTATACAGCAAGTTTATTTTGGAAGTTACCAATACATTTGTTTCCCTCTGAAAGCAATCTTCAAACCTATAGTAGGCATGCTATCAACGATAGTATCAAAGTCAGACAATTCAAAACTCTAAATGAATTGATGGTATGGGACTTGTGCATGAAATTTAAACTTACAGTGGGCAATTCCACGGCATCTCGGACTGCTGTGTGAATGCCTCAAATTCTTACTTATCTGGGCCATTACCCAGGGAATGTTTGACAGTTTTAAACCATTTGTAACTTTTAGTTGCTATTCAACTGATCAGTACCCACAAGCCATCTTACCCCAAATGATCCTCTGGCATGACCTGACCTGACTTCACCACCCAAATCCCCCCATCTCCTCCCGTAACTCTTCCTAAATCCCTCCCTGGCACCTCACTCCCTCAAGCCATCTGACACCTAAGAATATGAGAAGTAGAAGGAGGGGTAGGCCATTCAGCCAGTCACTGAAATCTGCCCTGCCATTCTATACAAGCGTGGCTGATCTACCCCAGGCCTCAACTCTTTGAAACAGCTCATTGTTGCCCTGAACTTAATTTTTCCAAAAACCTATCTATCTTCTCCTTAAATATTTTCAATAACGTAGCCTCCACAACTTTCTCAGGTAGATACTGCCAGACTTTCCCTACCTTCTGAGAGAAGAAATTCCTTTGCATCGCAGTTAAAATGGATTTCCCCTTACTCTGTATTTGCAAGTTGCAAATTTCTGATTTGCAATTCCTACAGCAGTGGAAACATTTCCCATGTCAAGCACCCTCAGAATGGTGCATGATTCAGTAAGATCACCTCTTATCCTTCTAAAAGGGGTGTGTGGGATATAGGGGGATTGGTCTGGGTGGCATGCTTCAAGGGGTGGTGTGGACTTGTTGGGCCAAAGGGCCTGTTTCCACCCTGTAGGGAATCTAATCTAATCTAAACTCTGTCCTTGACAAGTCAAGGAATCAGCCTAGTGAATCTGTTTTGAATTGCCTCATTCTTAAATACAAGGACCAAAACTGTACACAGTGCTCCTGGTGTGACCTCACCAACACTCTGTACAGTTGCAACAGATTTCCCTATTTTTAAAAATCTACCCTGATTAGTAAAGGCTAAACTTCTATTTGCCTTCTTAATTACTTCATGTACATTCATGCTAAGATTAAGATTTTATGTTTCATGCACAAGAACACCCAGACCTGTCTTGTTGCACTTTTATTTTGGAAACTCTCTCTATTTAAGTAATAGTTTGTCTTTTAATTTTTCCAAATTGCATGACCTCACAATTTCCTGCATTAAATTCCATTGCCAGTTATTGTGCACTCACACAACCTTTGCAGTTTCCTTGTGGCCTCAACACACTATGTCCTGTCATCTATTTTATATCAACAGCAAATCTGGATATATTACACTCTGTCCTTTCCCAAAGTCATCAGTCGAGACAGTAAATAGTTAAGGCCCTCGGACTGATCCTTTTCTGATCCACTGCTTATGCCTTTTAAAGCCTGAAAATGAAACATTAATCCTGGCTTTTTGTCGTCTGCATGTTTACCCGGTGTGGACTAGTTGGGCCGAAGGGCCTGTTTCCACACTGTTGGTAATCTAATCTAATCTAATCTAATCTAATCTAATCTAATCTAATCTAATCTAATCAAACATTAATTTTCGCTAATACATTAACCAAAATTCTGTGAGTCCCTATCTTGTGCAATAACATTTTTTGTGACAGCTTATTAAATCCAAAAATTTATATTATTCTCCCTTTATCAGCACCAAGCTCCCTTAAGTCAACCCCATTCCAAATTAAGCCCATACCACAGTTCCTTCATTGTTGCTGCTTCAGGGTCCTAGAATTCTGCAGTTAAGAACCCTATGGAAATGCATTCACCATGTCAACAGAAGCAATTTGAGATTTGGCTCACTACAATTTTCTGAGGGCAACTAGGGATGGGCAATAGAGGCCAGTTTTTCGAGCAGTAGCCACACTGTAATCAGGAACAAAAATAAATAATTTTTTTTTGGTAGCACAGAGCTTAAACATTGTCATAAGGAGACCAGACGTCGAAGCATTTTGTCTTGCATTCATCAGGACTAGGATGCAAGAAACAAACTTGCTTGAGGTCCTGTTATTCAATTGGTTTCTTCCGTCCTAGTTCTGATGAGTATGAGATGAAAAGTTTCAACTTCTTGTCTCCTTTCAGCAATACTTGAAATGAATGAATAAATCACTTGTGTTTTTAGTTTTAGCTAATGGGAACCTGCAGTGAGCCTGTTTCAAGGCATGGTACACATTATCCACAGGCAGCAGCACGGGAGAAATAAAGTAGGTGTAATATTAAAAGCTTTAATATCAATGGAGCATTCTGAACTGATCTCTTTTACAATGAGGTGCAAATGGCAATAGATTAATGTTTGCAACATCTATAATCTGACCTGAGAGTTTAGTGAATCTACCACATCTGGAACAGCCTAAATGAAGTAAATAGTCTGAGATACTACCATGATATGTATACTGCCTGAAGGTTTGCTTCATTGAATAGCAGATTTGTCATTTGTGCTTAAGAATTCAGCACCCTCATGTACGAAAACCTGAGATTTTACAAGCACCATCTGTTTTGCATAAGTTGACAATGTGGTCATCAATTTGCACTGCTGGAAGCAATATCTGGAAGACCTTGAGCATATGTTGTCTAAGAGCCCCCAGGCTGTCATTGAAAAAGGAAAAAAAAGTGAATTCAGCGAGGCAACACGTTATCCCAATACCGGAAACTGCCAGAACTTATAAAGATGAGCCTTCTGATAGTATTACTCAAAGGTGCACAACACTTTACCCTGGTTTGTATATCCAGCACCTCATTTTTTCTGTAATCTTTCTTTCACTCCCTTTTATACATTTTACTGTAAGTTCATTGTTTAAGGAAAACGACCATGGCACAAAAGGTCAAGAATAGATGGAAGCAAGAAAATGCCGTGGGCTCTGCTATAATGCATGTTCTGGCAATGCAAATTGGATATAATGTAATTGACAAATAGGGGAACAGTATTTCTAAAACACGAGCTTACATTGGCTGTAATGCAATTCCATTGTGTACACATTGACATTGCAGGCTTTGTCAAAGGAAAATTTCTTTCTTTCCATCCTTGTAGATGGTGTAAGTGTTCAGAGTAAGTCATAATGAGCTCATTTGGAAAAGGTAATTGGAGTGTATGTCAGAAACCTCAAATACAATATCACACAGAGAACAACTGTCTTATTAGGAAAATATGTGAAGTCTTAGTTTGAAGAGTTTATTCTGAACACATTAAATGTCAAAAAAAGTACAGTTTAAAATAAAATGAGTGCTGTTAAACATGGGCCTTTGTGCATAGCATTTTTGTGTAGATTTTGTTACATATTTAATATGTAAGAACTTTTGAACTCACTCATATAAATAATTTAAACCAAAAGTTGTCTGTTTTACAATCAGCTCTTTTCCAGCACAATTTTGAATACAATGTTGCTCAGATTTATAACTCATTTTAATCCTACAATCAACTTCAATGTCAACGGGCTACATAGGAAAGAAGGGTCAGAGTCCTCTGCTTCACATGTTGAAAATCTATCCAGAAGTCTGTGCTAATGGAATGTTGGGTCAGATCAGCAATGGACTAGTCTGTGATGCAGACTATGTTGCAGGTAAATATATTTGATTATAAGTGTCAAAGCTCACACAAGTGACAGACATGGCACATATACTTATACGAGGGTGGTGCAGGAGAATTTTTTGAGTGATAGTTTTTAGTGGTTTGACCTTAATCCCACTTTCCCCTTGGGGGCCTTTATTTCCATTGCACAATTTTCTGTTATACGATGTTGCAGTGGAACACAACAGTCACGTTATAGCAGAGCCCCCTGTAATATAAGAAAAAACAAATTCTTTTAATGTAACTCACACTACCAGAAAATTTTAACAACAGGTTTGCTCTTACAAATAGCAGAGTAGTTACACAAAGCTGCAATTTTCTCAAAATTCATAAAGGAACTAGTAAAAAGAGTGGCAAAGTTAATTCCATTCAAATAAACCAAAGCAATGCAGTACTTCTCCAGAAAACTGTTGATAATAAAAATGAATTATTAACAAAAATAAAACCTTCTACCATGGAAAATATCAATGAAGCTTCATCTGGAAAGAAAATGTAATAAAAATGTCAAAGAAAACATTGATGTTCAGTACAGGAGAATGGACAGAAGCAGTGGAGGTATTATCCAATAGTGTGGAGACCACAACAAACAATAAATTGGAATGCGACATCAAGCAAAGATCAAACAAGGATCAATTACAAAGGTACAAATAAGTAAAAAAATCTCAGGATAACAGAGTGGCACCTTAGCTCCATGGTTAGTTCTGCTGCCTCACAGCACCAGGGACCCAGGTTTGATTCCAGCCTCAGGGTGACAGTCTGTGTGGAGTTCGCACATTGTCCCCATGCCTGCGTGGGTTTCCTCCAGGTGGTCTGCTTTCCTCCCACAGTCCAAAGATGTGCAGTTTAGGTGGATTGGCCCTGCTAAATTGCCCTTTGCGTCCAGGGGTGTGTAAATTTGGTGGATTAGTCATGGGGATTACCAGAAAAGGGTAGGGGGATTGGTCTGGGTGGAATGTTCTTTGGAAGGGTGGTGTGGACTTGTTGGGCAGAGTGGCCTATTTCCACACCGTAGGGATTCTACGAATGCTGAGAATATTTATGTCTACATGGTTCAGTCTGGGTATCAGGACTGTAAAACATGATTTTCTGTGGGAATGTCCTGGGAATTTTTCATAAGTTATCCAGAAAATTCACCACTTGTTCTGACAGTAAATCTGTGTGGTTTCAGAATTCATATGTTACGACTTGAATGGTCATTCCCATGTCTGTACCACTTACTACTAACCTATCACAGTTAAACGCACTCTTCCTTCTTGGAATGTAGGCATCACTGTCAAGGTCAGCATTTGTTACCTATTCTTGTGCTGAGTAGCTGGACAGGAAATTTCTGAGGTCAGTTAAGATTAAGAATTACACGTAAACCAGCCTAGATGCCAATGCAGATTTCTTTCTCTAAAGTTCATTAGTGGACCAGACGGGTTCTTAACAATAAGTAATGGTCGTTTTGTGGTACCATTAATGCGACTAACATTATTTTCCAGATTTAGTAATTGAATGTAAATTTCACCAACTTCCATGATTAGGATTCAAACCCATGCCCCGGAGTCTGGACTCTGGATTGCTAGTCTAATGATACTATCACTGCACAAGCTCAAACCCCTCAAAAGTTACTGTGACATTGAAAAAGGAAAATTTCTTTATAAAAGTTCATTTATTGCACAAATTGAAGCAAAGATTAATTCTGTTTTTGCTTTGACATCTTTGGAACATTTTGTTTAAAATCTAAATGGTAACATCTGAAGAATTTCAACATTATAGGACATTCATTTTAAGCTGTTATTTTAATTATTTTGCAGTTCCCAGTTTAATGACTTTTTAAAAAAAATTCATCCAGCATGACAATTTAAACAAAAAATTGTAATTTTAAAAGTCAGAAATAGACAGAAAGGAAGAGGCTGAGGAGCAGAATGTGACTGTTTTTTTATAGGAATCAGATGAGGAAAGAATGACAGCAATGAAATATCTGTTGGCTGGCAGACTCTGTGAAATAAATTGGAATAATTTCATCACAGTTCCTAATAGGCACTGGTGCTCAGCTCAAAGCTACAATGATCACCCATCTTGCTGAAGGAGTCCACAAGTCAGCTGATGAGAGAACTGTAGGGGACATTGATCTTGTCATTTTGAGGCAGACACATTATTGATACAAAGCCGATGGAGCTTCCTCTGCAACTGAGCTACATCTGGCCTGGGAATATTTAATGCCAATATTTTGCACCCCAATTCTGTAATGTTGTTCAACTTCCCAGCACTAACGTTCTGCAAAAAATTTACATTTTCTTTTCAATTTTAACAACACTTTCATACTTTAATCATTTTAATTTACCTCATTAAACATAAATGTTTATAACAATTGAACTCTGAAATAACTTCACAGTGGTACTCTGTCACAAAGTCACCCTTTATTTGTGGAAAGTCCTTGAAACTAGTCCAGCTTCCTGAGAGTCAGCTCTCAGAGTGAACACAATATCTGGCTCTCCTCTTTTCAACTGTCAGCCAGGGCTCCCTGATTGGACCAGATTGACAGCCCCAGTCAAGGAATTCATGTTCTATGAGATCCACTTGTGAAAGGGAGGCAATGGCCTAGTGGTTCTATCACTGGACTATTCATCCAGAGACCCAGGTAATGTTCTCAGACCCAGGTTCAAATCCTGCCTCAGCTGATGGTAGAATTCGAATTCAGTAAAAAAAAAATCTGGAATTAAGAGTCTGATGATGGCCATGATTCCATTGCTGATTGTTGAAAAAGCCCATCTGGTTCACTAATGTCCATTAGGAAAGGATACTGCCATCCTGACTTGGTCTGACCTACATGTGATTCCAGACCCACAGCAATGTGGTTGACTCTTAACTGCCCTCTGAGCAATTTGGTATGGGCAATAAATGTTGACCTAGCTAGTGTTGTCTTCATTCTGCGAATGAATAATGAAAAACTACATCCATCCCCCTCTAAATCTGAGGACATAAGCCAAACCATTTTTTTGTAGCTCCTCCTGAGGCATTTTAGCACTGGGTTGGATTCTTCTGACTCAGCTTTGAATACATACGATGTGTAATGTGCAGTAGCCCACCTCTTGTACTTGGAGTGTCTCAGAAGATTTGGGCAGGGGAAAAACACGCTTGGCTCCTCTGAACAGTTGGAAAGGCTGGTAGAACATATGGGTTCTCCCTCTCCATCTAGTAGTGCAGAGAATTGGAATCTGAGATGGACATCTTAGATTCTCTACAGTGTGGAAACAGGCCCTTCGGCCCAACAAGTCCACACTGCCCCTTGAAGAATCCCACCCAGACCCATCCCCCTGTAACCCACTCATCCCTGAACACTACAGGAAATTTAGCATGGCCAATCCACCTAGCCTGCACGTCTTTGGGCTGTGGGAGGAAACCGGAGCACCTGAAGGAAACCCACGCAGGCACGGGGAGAATGTGCAAACTCCACACAGACAGTCGTCCGAGGCTGGAATTGAACCCGGGTCCCTGTCGCTGTGAGACTGCAGTGCTAACCACTGAGCAGAAGATATTCATTCTAATCTTCAGACAGCATAGGCATTGACATCTGCCATGTCCAGTTTAGGCAACACGGTGGCTCAGTGTTTAGCACTGCAGTCTCACAGCGACAGGGATCCGGGTTCAATTTCAGCCTCGGGCGACTGTCTGTGTGGAGTTTGCACATTCTCCCCGTCTCTGCGTGGGTTTCCTTCAGGTGCTCCGGTTTCCTCCCACAGCCCAAAGACGTGCAGGCTACGTGGATTGGCCATGCTAAATTGCCCGTAGTGTTCAGGGGTGAGTGGGTTACAGGGGGATGGGTCTGGGTGGGATTCTTCAAGGGGCGGTGTAGACTTGTTGGGCCGAAGGGCCTGTTTCCACACTGTAGAGAATCTAAGATGTCCATCTGATTCCAATTCTCTTCACTACTAGATGGAGAGGGAGAACCCATAGGTTCTACCAGCCTTTGCAACTGTTCAGAGGAGCCAAGCATGTTTTTCCCCTGTCCAAATTGTGAGTTTACAGCTTTTGTATGGTCCATGTGTTTGTTCAGGACCATTGCACCTACCCGAATTTTATATGTCTCTGGACCTGACCTAGTGTCGGCCATGCCTCTTACCCATGTAGGGCTATCCTGTGGTCCCTACACTATACTTCATCCCCTGAAGCAAACTGTCTCTCTTGCTTAGCGGAGTCTTATGTTTGGCATTGGCGTAGCTGATGCCATTTCACACTACCACCAGGTTTGTGAAGATCAGGTTTAACCTGGTGTAGAGTCTTCTTCCCATTATCAACTCTGCTGGAGCTCTCCCTGTCATTGCATGAGGGGTGGTCCTATAATCAAATAGGAATCAGGACATTTTGGTAGCTGGTGAAGCTGTTTGTTTAAGCGTGTTTTCAGTTTCAGTTCTTTCCACCAGACCATTGGATGATGGATGGTATGGAGCTGTCCTTATACATCCAATGCCATTCCACTTTGGGGAATAAATAACAGAATAAATCAATTTCTCTGCTGGTAAAAGATGGCCCGTTATCTGTGACCAACACTTTTGGGAGTCTGTGTATTGCAAAAGATGCATGCAGATCTATTATTGTCCCCATGTTTGACGAATGAGCTCTATGCGCCTCCAGCCACTTTGAGTGCGCATCCACAATAACTAAGAACATTGAGCCTATGAACGGACCTGCATAGTCAACATGTAACTGATTCTGGGTTTACCCGGCCATGCCCACGAATATGGAAGAGCTGCTGTCAGCGAATTTTGTCCTAGTTGGCAACACCCCACAAACCTGGCTATGTCTGCATACAATCCTCACCACCAGACATAACTTCTCACCAACATCTTCATTTTGGAAATCCCTGGATGGCCCTGGAGGAGTTCAGCCAATATCGTGCAGCTCAGGACAATCACTCTTGTTGCCTATAATAATATGCAACCCTCTACTGTGATCTGGTCTCTATGCGTCCAAAAAATTTTCAATTCTAGTAGTATTGGCCCTTTGGTTTCCCTGTCACCACCAGCTGTTTCAGTTTTGCTAGGACTGGATCTTTCTGCACCAACTGATATTGGCAGCAATAACTGGAAGTGTGTCCAGAAACCATTATAGACTCTTCAAGTTGTGGTAGCCTTCCAGTGGGAGGTGACTCAATGCATCGGCATTTGCTTCTTGGTTTCCTGGATGATGATGCGACTTGTAACTTAGTATTAGAGCCTACTGCTGAAATTGGCCTGAAGTTATGGATAGTATTGCCTTGTCCTCTTTAAGTACACCTAACAGGGGTTTGTGGTCCATTATTATTCCAAACTTACGTCAATAAAGGTATTTGTGGAACTTCCTGATTCCAAATACAATCACCAAACCTTCCTTCTCTATCTGTGCATAATTACGCTCTGCATTAGACAAAGTCTGGGATTCATACACTATTGGGCATTCCTCTCCATTGGGCCACCTATGAGCTAATACTACTCCAATATCATATAGACAGGCACCACTTGTCAATACCAGATCTTGCTCGGGATCGTAGTGTGCTAACATCTCAGAGGATGTGAACTGCTTCTTCACTTCTCTTAAATATAAAACTTGGCAATGTGACCATTCCCAAGGCAGACCTTTTTTTTAAAGAGTTGAAGTAATGGTGACAGGATGGAGGCCAGGTTATATATGAACTTTCCATAATAATTCACCAGCCCAAGGAAAGACCTAAACTCAGGTATAGATGTGGGAGCAGGGTCATATTTAATTGCCCTCACTTTATCTTCCAACAGATTTAACTTGGATCCTATTGACTCTGTAGCCCAAGTAGGTCACCTGGAGTGCCTAGAACACACATATTTCCCTTTGAAAGTATATGTCCGCCTGGGAGAAATGCATAGGGACAATATCCAAGTTCACTAAGTCGTCCTGATTGGCCTTCCCTGTTATTCGTACATCATCTAGATAAATGGCAACCTCAGGTAAACCTTGTAAAATGTTCTCCATTGTCCGCTGAAAAAATGCTCAGACTGACAATACACCAAATGGCAGTGTCATATGTTGACACAATGCCTTAAGAATATTAATTGTAGCATACTTCTGGGAATCCTGATCTAAATGCAATTGCAAATTCACATGATCATGTCCAGCTTTGTGAAAGACAGCCTCTTGCATGGTTTGCATATAAATCCTCTACGCAAGGGGTTAGATATTTATCCAGCTGTGAAAAGTAGTTGACAATTTACTTAGAAGTTCCTCAAAAGCAAATCAACCCATTGGGCTTCACAATCAGTACAACCAGTGGCACCCATTCTGCAAACTGGATTAGTTTGATGATTCCTTCATCTTCCAGTCTTCTGAATTCTGCCTCTAGTTTTGCTTGTCTGGCAATGGCACTGGGCAGACATTGCAGAATCGAGGAATTGCTTCCTGATCAACATGCAATATGTGATGACTCCTTTGATAACTCCTAGACCTTCCTGAAAACCATCCTGGTATTTAGTTAGGACTTTACTCGAACGGCCATTTTCTAAACAAAAAATGTTGAGCCAATTTGGGTGAATCTTTCTTAACCAATTTCACCCCATCAAGCTTGGGCCTAGGTCTTTTACTACAATCAGTAGTAACTGAACCAGCTGCTTCTTATAAGAGACCAGAACTGATGTTGTACCCTTAATCTATCAGGATGCCCTGGTCTCAGTTCTTAGTCTCGCTGGGGACTTCTGTAAATTTAAGGGTTGGAATATTGCTAAAGAATGGCTCTGTAGTCACCATCAACATCCATTAGAACTGGGTGACCGTTTAACCAGATACTTATTTTGATTGGTTCTGATTTAGATGCTGCTAAGCAATTTAATTCCACCAAACTAGATGTAGGTGGACTTTCCAGGGTGCGTACTTTCCTGGATCCCAGCCTATGAGTTCTCGTGCTTAATTTCGGTCTAGTGGGACTCTTTTGCTTTCTCAACTCTGCATACTTGCAGCAACTATAATGGTTTGCCAGTCCAGATGCTGAAGAAAACGTGAACCATTTGGCTGAGATTTGGCAGTGTTTTGGGGTTTTGCTGTGGGCTGACCTAGATTCCCTCTGTTCAGGGTATGTCATGAATGAGGTTATGCAATTGCCTTCATTCAAGTGGCGTTCGTTAAGTTCAGTCAGACCAGTGAGGGTGTCCACTTCCATCAGAACACACAACTCGTATGCTCCACCTGCCTCATTTTCCAATGATAATGCCAGTTGCAGTGGCTGTTTGAAGCCCAGATCAGCTTCAACTAAGATAACAAAGTGTGGAGCTGGATGAACACAGCATCTCAGGAGCACAAAAGCTGACGTTTCGGGCCTAGACCCTTCATCAGAGAGGGGGATGGGGAGAAGGAACTGGAATAAATAGGGAGAGAGGGGGAGGCGGACCGAAGATGGAGAGAGAACAGGATAGGTAGAGAGGAGAGTATAGGTGAGGAGGTAGAGAGGGGATAGGTCAGTCCAGGGAAGATGGACAGGTCAAGGAGGCGGGATGAGGTGGTAGGTAGGAAATGGACCTGCGGCTTGAGATGGGAGGAAGGGATGGGTGAGAGGAAGAACAGGTTAGGGAAGTGAAGACAGGCTGGGCTGGTTTGCTGGGCTGGGATACAGTGGGGGGAGTGGTCAAGCTGGACTGGTTTAGTGATGCAGTGGGGGGAGGGGAAGAACTGGGCTGGTTTTGGGATGCAGTGGGGGAAGGGGAGATTTTGAAGCTTGTGAAGTCCACATGGATACCATTGGGCTGCAGAGTTCTCAAGCACAATATGAGTTGCTGTTCCTGCAACCTTCGGGTGGCATCATTGTGGCACTGCAGGAGGCCCATGATGGACATGTTGTCTGAGGAATGGGAGGGGGAGTTAAAAAGGTTTGTGACTGGGAGGTGCAGTTGCTTGTTGTGAACCGAGCGGAGGTGTTCTGTAAAGCGTTCCCCAAGCCTCCGCTTGGTTTCCCCAATGTAGAGGAAGCCACACCGGGTACAATGGATATAATATACCACATTGGCAGATGTGCAGGTGAACATCTGCTTGATATGGAAGGTCATCTTGGGGCCAGAGATAGGGGTGAGGGTGGAGGTGTGGGGGCAAGCGTAGCACTTCCTGCGGTTGCAGGGGAAGGTGCCGGGTGTGGTGGGGTGGGAGGGGAGTGTGGAGTGGACAAGGGAGTCACGGATAGAGTGGTCTCTCCGGAAGACAGACAAGGGTAGGGATGGAAAAATGTCTTGTGTGGTGGGGTCGGATTGTAGATGGCGGAAGTGTCGGAGGATGATGCGTTGTATAGATTCAACTTCAACTAGTAGGTGCTTTTGCATGGTTACGTCTTTAATCCCACATACCAAATGATCTCTCAGTATCGTATTAAGGTGAAACCAAAGTCACATGCCTCTAGCAATCATCTTAACCTGGTCAGAAATCCCAATACAGATTCTCCTGGGCCTCGTATTGCTAAGTGTAGCTGGTTTGGGGTCAAGATATTCCTTATCTAAATCTGCCAACTCTTGAAAGATTTTAGTATCTGATGGGCTTCAGGGAAAGTCAGGCTCCTAATAACCGAAAAAATTGCAGGTCCACAAGCTGTCAGGAGAATTACTTGATGTTTTTCATCTGCCCCAATGTTATTTGCCTGGAAAAGAAGTAACACATTCTTTCCACATACTGTCTTCAACAGCAAGGTTGAATGATTCAAGCTTCCCAAATATTATCATAACTTACGCAACAAGCACCCAACTCAAAGATGACTGTTGAGACAAGTTTTTACAGGACACACTATATTCTCATCGCCACTGAAATAGCTCCACAGAGGCCAGTATCCCATCACCAAGTCACCCTTTATTTACATCTGGAAAGTCCTTGCCACTGTTTCAGCTCCCTAAGACAAAGTGGTCAGAGTCAGAGGATATCTGATAATCCTGTTTTGATCTGTCAGCCTGAGCTCCTTGATTGGATCAGCTTAACAGCCCCAGTCAGGGAATTAACATTCTATGAAGTCAAATTGGTTGACCTCTTTACAATCACTACAAACTCTAATTTAAAGTTTTCTCAAAAGGAATTCCTTTTTTACCTTTTTTTAAAAAATGCATCCTCGTTAAAATCACAAGAAAGCCTTAAAACTGCTATTAGGAAAGGACATGAACATATGTAATCACATGTTTTTGATTCTTGCCACACTCAGTTTGTCAAAACTGATGATGTCATTGTCTCTAGCATTAACGTTCCTTATTAATGTCAAAATTGAGATGTTCTGAGAATATTCCAATTTACAGGGAAGTTCTAGTAATCTGATCAGCCTATCATAGTTGATAGGTTAATAAATAACAATCAAACATTATTACTCTTGGTATGGTGTCAATTATGGGGAAAATGAAAAATAAATTAACGATGGAATGGTACTCCAATTTTAACATGAGCCAGATGTCTTGTAGACTGGCTCTGCAGAAGGTAACAATCATTCTTTTACTGGCAGAATGAGGCCCCAGAAATTTTAACTTCCTATTGCAGTGCCTTTCACATTTGATTTAAACAGAATATTTTATTGGGATTTGGTATGTTTACCTGACTATAGCATAAATAGAACCTTTTGTACTATGGGTGAGTCCCAAATTCTCTTTCACATCAGATTCAAATGCCCACTCAGATTCCTGCTCAAATCTAACAGAAAACAGTTGCAAACTGATACAGAATGTTGGATGATGGGAAGCTATCATTGGGTAACAAAGAATCATCTACTTCACTTTGATATAGAACATAGAACATAGAAGAGTACAGCACAGTACAGGCCCTTCGGCCCACGATGTTGTGCCGTGGAATAATCCTAATCCAAAAATAAAATAACCTAACCTACTTTCCCCTCAATGCACTGCTGTCCATGTGCATGTCCAGAAGTCGCTTAAATGACTACACCTCAGTTTCTCAACCCTTTCTGAGCTAGTTTGTTTATATTGTTACTGCTGGGAGGGGTCTCCTTATCAGGAAAGAGCTTGGAAGCCAAGGGGAGGGGAGAATCTTCTTTCTATGATCCTCTTCCTCTGGTTCCCAGTGAATAAAAAGACCCATAACCTTTATTGAGCCTCTACTGGTCATAGCTCTGACTGTCTGATTGACTTTGAAGACATAAAAACACCCCGCAGCTTCTCATTCAGATCATTGACTTTCATGAAGTCATTGGAACTTAATCTGCACTTTAAAGAAGGATAACATTTCCACCTGTTCTGGTGATCAGGTTAAAATGGGAATGCCACATTTTTGCAGCATCAACAGAGCTTAGCATTTAACAACATTGAATTTAAAATGATCCAGCATGCTTAATGGACAATTGAAGCAAAAAAAATCTACTTTTCTTTTCTTAATGTATAGTGGAACAAGTTACACAATGTTTTTGTGAACCAGGTATTTGTGTGGGGGAGAGAGATAATTCTCTCTAATCTCACTTAATACTGTCATCACTAAGGAATTTACAAGCCAGTTACTCATAAAATTGCTGGCCCCAGCATGAACCAGGAACACATATATAGAATCAGCGAGTTCGGTTCTTACTTCAGAGAAATTCAAAAGTAAAAGTCCTGTGACCAGGAAGGCAAATGATTATAAGTAAATTTTTAATACGTGCTGATTCACTTTGATTAATCTGTGTGATCATTCCATAAAGAAGAACATCTACTTGGAATGCAGAGAAGAATTATGTCTTCACTTCTATCAAACACACAGGTCTTGGGGACAACAAATATCCAGTTTTTAATGTGTGTTTAGCTTGTTATTAGTTTATACACATTGTCTCAGTTAAACATAGTTACCAGAATTTTTGCCCCCATTTTCAAAAGTAGCCATAGGTAGTAAAAATACACTTGAAATATTATTTCCCAGCCTGAAATATCCATGACCCAAAGACAAGATTATAATGTGAAGGTGAATCTGGAACTTGACATCATCGAAGATTTTCATTTATTTACTACTATGGGTAATATACTAGCTCCTAATAAATAATTAACCTCCTTGAAAACACACTACATTGTTGCTGGAGTAACATTTTTGATTCTCCCACATTGAATGGCTTCTTCAGGTTAGACATTTTACCAACCAAACCCGAACAAATAACACTGCTTAATTTTTTTGTCACTCAGTTAGGTATAAACAAAACCATACACATCCTCATGACTGAACTCCCTAAACTGTCTGCACTCTGTATAAACACACTTTAATGATTCAATTATTTGATGAAATCTATTACTGGACCACATCTGCACTGAATTAGATGAGCCAACATACATTTACTTCATTGCTGTCATAGTCAGACTATAACATTACATTAGTAGACCTAATCTGGCACTATTAAAAAGATATTTCAATAAATACATATAGATTTATTTTACTTAATGGTTGGTACAATTCATTTATGAAGATTTGTGCTAAGCAATCGGCACAGTGGCTCAGTGGCTAGCACTGCAGCCTCACAGCACCAGGGACTGGGTTCAATTCCAGCCTCGGGCAACTGTCTGTGTGGAGTTTGTACATTTTCCCCGTGTCCGCGTGGGTTTCCTCCAGATGCTCTGGTTTCCTCCCACAGTCCAAAGATGAGCAGGATAGGTGGATTGGCCATACTGAATTGCCCATAGTGTTCAGGGGTGTGTAGGTTATAGGGGGATGGGTTTGGGTGGGATGCTCCAAAGGGCGATGTGGACTTGTTGGGCCAAAGGGCCTGTTTCCACACTGTAGGTAATCTAATAATAATTGCAACAAAATCAATCAAAGTTTTTTTTATTCTTTTTTGAGATGCGGGCACTACTGGTAAGGTCAGCTTTTGTTGACCAACCCTGTTTGCCCTTGAAATAATTGATTCTCAAGGCAATTTCAAAGGGCCTTTAAGAGTCAGCCACTGCTGAGGGTCTAGAGTCAGAAGTAGGCCAGACCAGCTAAGGATGGTAGGTTTCCTTTCTGAAAGGTCCAGATGGACTTTATGATAACTGACAATCAATTAGACAAGATTTTAATTCCAGATTTTTTAAAATTGAATTTAAATTTCACTAGTGGTTGTGGTGAGATTTAAACCCATGCCCCAAGAACATTAGCCTGAGCTTTTGATTTCAACATCAAGTGCCATTGCTCACTTTATCATCCACTCTTCAATTGCAACCAAAGTTTATGTTTGAGGACAAATTGTTGCGCTAACAGTTAGAACAATCATGTCAAAGTTTATATTTCACAGTTTCCATCACAGTGAAGAGTAAAAGATGATATTTTATAACGCATGTACATCTGGCAAACAATGTACATCTGCTGCTTTTTCTTCATATTTTTGTGGTTACACCAGAAGTTTCCCATTGATGCAATGCAGGTTAATCTCTCTCATTACATTAAACTCACATGCCTACAGAGTACAATTCCTGGTAAAAAAATATCCTGACAACTGATTGACACCAATGTGTGAACTGATGTTGCAGTAATGTCTAGCCTCAGCTTCACTTGTCTAATGTTCAGTTGATATTAGGAATGCCTGACTGGAAGTGCAGTGTTGTATTCAGAAATATAAATGATTCCAAAGTGGTATAGATCAACTGTTCAATTACAAATATACGAGGCAGACACACACAAATACCTAAGGATTTCCCTTTACCGAGCAAACTGGAGTGCTTGATGATGAGATGTTTTGTCCACTTTTTGAACAATGAACAACCTTGTATTAACTGCATTATGTATCACACCTTTGAATCAATGTTTGTTTGTTTGCGAGTTCATCTTTGACCCATATTTAATCGTTCAACAAACATAAACGACAAAGAAAATTACAGCACAGGAGCAGGCCCTTCGGCCTTCCAAGCCTGCGCCGATCAAGATCCTCTGTCTAACCTGTCATCTATTTTCTAATGGTCTGTGTCCATTTGCTCCCTGCCCATCCATGTACCTGTCCAAATATATCTTAAAAGACGCTAAAGTGTCTGCGTCTACCACCTCTGCTGGCAACGCGTTCCAGGCACCCACCACCCTCTGTGTAAAGAACTTTCCACGCATATAGTATGATTTTAATCCCCTTCCAAAATGGCATACACCTCTTGCGTACCTAATGACCTCCTCCAGCCCAAAAACCCTACAAAATAGCTACACAAATTTTTGCTCTTTTTGCATTACCAATTATAACTAATCTGTCACTGATGGCTGTATTTACACCTACTTATCTCTTTGAAGATACTCCATAAAACCTTTTCTATTTGACCGCACTTTTGTTTACCTAAATCAAAATTGAATTGTACTGGTTGCTGGGAGGTAGGAAGTGGGGGTACCGGGAGAGGTGGTGATGGGAGAGGGGAAAAGGTTTAAATCAGGACACTCCATAATTGTCCCATTATTGAAGAGGTTTCCAAGCAGTGGGTAGGAGGCAGATTAGCTGACCATTTCATGGAGACAAGTAGCTGGTTTGTACAATTAAGGATCCAATAATGGGACTGGGACATTTTGCTGAAGCAAGAGTGGCTTCCACTATATGTGAAGACAATTTAACCCAAAGAGGGGACTGAGGAAATGTAGGACAGCTTTTGGGGCCTTGATGACAGTTTCTCCTTTGCTTTGCCCTTAATTAGAATTTTTGTCTATCTGTTGGAGGGCACTTCCATTGGGGTCATGCAGGAAAAAGTGTCAGCCTAATCTGTCCTTAAATGCCTAATCCTGTTTGATTAAAATTCTGCAAAGTGCCAAAGGAGATTTTGAATAGAGAACATGGTTAAGAATTCTGAAGTGACTACTCAGGTCAGTGTTGTTTCCACACTCCAGGGGAACACCCAACAGTGCAGGATGTAAGTTAATGACTTACTGCATTTTATGAGGATGAGTGCCAACATCTTATTTCCTCACACTCACTCTATCTCCGCTACTGCCCCCAGCCCCTGACAAGGCCCGTGATCTCCATTCTCACTATTGCATGAAGCATCTTCCGTCATTTGACTCTCACTTACCTCAAGCCCCCCCACACCACTAATGCTGCATCGCCACTGTGCTGCCTACTGATTCATTGATTGCACCTCACCACTTTTTCTCCACCAGGACCAGAAATAACACTTTATGCCAGCCACTTTCATCTCACTCAATCCCTCCTTTTCTTTCATTGTAGGAGAAAAAATCTTACTACTGGACAAGCAGAACTGAGACTGGTGGTGTTGTGGCTGACAATGGCCTCCTCACCTACTACAAACACAGAATCCTTCCCTTAGTGGGAGACATTAGAGACCACTCATGACAAAGCTGAGGCTGGAAATCAAGTATGATTCATTGTCAAGTGCTGTGCTCCCTTGCCAATACCATCACTGTAAGCGTATTCTCAACATGCCCAAACGATCACCCCTCATTTTCCCTCTTGTCTTCCCCAAGCACCAGTGGCATCTGCATGGTCACTGTCATGAACAGACCAACCACTTAGAACATCATCTCCTCCTCCACCTCAGAGGAAGAGGCCACTAAACCCCCAGAGAAAGCACTTGTTAGGCTGTCTCTTTCTTCCTCCACCAGCTCAGACACTGAGTCTTTATTGGGAACTTCAGCTAGAATATAATCAAGATCACTGCCATGTCTCCACAGCTGGCTGAAGGAGAAATGCTTCAGGGTGCTGACACTTTAAAGATATTTGGATAATTACATGTATAGAAAATGATTGGAGGGATATGGGCATGGAGCAGGCACATGGGGCTAATTTAATTTGGGATTATGTTCCGCATGGACTGGTTAGACCAAAGGGTCGGTTTCCATGCTGTAGGGCTCTGTGACTGCTAGAGACTATGTACCTATACAGCCCCTCTCTGTGCTGTTAACAACTTCATTCAAAAATATTAGAGACATACGTAAAATAAATAAAACAACAAACTATGAATGCTGGTAATCTGCAACAAAAACAGAAATTGCTGGAGAAACTCAGCATCTGGCAGCATCTGTGGAGCAGAGTTATTCTTTGAGTCTAGTGGCCCTTCTTCAGAACAGGACAGTCTCCAGTGTAGCGCGGGCTCCCTTCACCTCAGCTGCAGATCCTAAGACTGTACCTAAATGTAGAAAAGAAAAATAAAAACCTATCAGTACACAGAGGTGGCATGGATATCATGTTACTGTTAGTGTATTATCATCATTGTAAATTCATTATAACATTGTATATATCTGTTCACATTTCATTATCAGCTGTGTGAGTGACTGCCATTTTAGCAATAGTGACAGGAATGACAACAGACAGGCTAACCATCTTTTGCGCAACAAGGTGTTCTCACACAGTCTGTATGATAGATAACTTTTCCACATACTGACATGAAACTGGTATGATTGATTGAGAGAGCATTGGATCTTGTGAAGATTTTCACACAGTTATTACCGTAATTTTTGTTGAACCACATGAGCCACACAGGACAATTACATAGTTAAGATGCTCTTGCATTTGGGATTAAACATGGGATGCTGTCCTTGGCAGCATCAAAACACTTAAAGTCAGTGAAGGATAATTTCACATAACTTTGTTCCATTGAATGAGGTTCACAAAGAGGTACTGCCTACATTGCTTTGGCCAAG
Organism: Stegostoma tigrinum; assembly: GCF_030684315.1. NCBI lineage: Eukaryota > Metazoa > Chordata > Chondrichthyes > Orectolobiformes > Stegostomatidae > Stegostoma > Stegostoma tigrinum. The sequence goes on along the minus strand of NC_081371.1, from coordinate 33,310,856 downwards.
ACTGCTGTATGGTAAGATCCTGTAGGTGCTGCTCCAGCTGCAGAATGTCCTTATGTTCAATGCTGCAATGTTGCAACTTTCATGCATTCTCACCTTCGATTGCCTCATCTCATTGTACTGTTTAGTTGTCTGGTGGAGAGATTCCAAGGATGAAGTGACTCAGTCTGCCAGATACTTGTATGAATACCCAGACATAGCCTGCATGGAAACCTATTGTAGAATTCCCATTCTGTGTCCTTTGTTGGCCTTCATTGCAGATACACTGCGCATGACATGGCATTTTGACTTCCACCTCTGGGCATTTTTATGCAACACTGGCCCTCTCTCATCGACATGGCACTCTATGGAAAACGAGCAACAGTGGGTCTCCTGTATCTTTGCCATTGAGGATACCAATGGCTGGGATCTCTGCAGTGTGAGCTGGCTCCACACTCACCAGAGATTGATATTGATGCTTAGGTTCCAGACACTTGTATTTCTCATCCATTCAGGTGGGAGATGCAGGGATGTCCACAGTTTCTAATCCTGGGTCCATTAGGACAGTTCCAGCATGGGCATATCACAAACAAAGCCGCTCCTCAGAGTTCTAATTGTTCAGTAGTTACAACACCAGTTAACGATTGCAAAAAAGCATCCTTGAAATTTTGAGAAATGGAAGCCCCTGACAATGAGCGGGATGCCGCTACATGAACCCTGCACATTGTTGAATGAAAGCAAAATATTGCAAATGCTGGAAATCTGAAGTCAAACCAGAAAATAATGAGGAAACCCAGCAGTTCTGGCAGCAACTGTGGAGAGAGAAATTGAGTCATTGTTTCAAGACCTGCATAACTCTTATTTGAAAGCGGATACCTTGTACATTATTGCCTTGATTCAAACGTATGTTGCTCAAACATTTTGGCACACACTCAATGGGAAATTGTACATGTGGCAGTAATTATGAGGACCTCTCTCCCCATCCCAACACCCACAGTAATCAAGAAGGGCAACATCGCATGCATGGACCAAGGTGTAAAGTAAGACGATCCTGCACCTTGTGCAGGCACTGGGACATTGAAAGACTATTACCATTTTTTCAACCAAGTTAAATCTTTGCACCTCATCTAATATTACTCATGGATCACAGTCATTAATAGGATTCATGTGTAATGTTGGATGATGTTGTCAAAATTACTGGTGGCCGGGAGTTTTAATCAAATCAGTAGGACAATGCATGAGGCCCACATAGATATTTCGTAACCAACCTGTTAGAGTTAATGTTACACATTTTTGGAGCAGATGGAGGACATGGGGTACTGCAGAACAAGGGGATAATTTGTCACCACACGCCTGATTTCGATGGGGAAGATGGCAGTCCATAATTATTTTGGCATGATAAGTATATGCTGGGGGCTTGGGAGACCGCTGGTCCAAGAAGCTTGGAGAAGCAAATGGAAAGCTGGAGATGCCAGAGTATACACTCTGATTTTCACGTCAGGCATTGCCACCATCTAGTGTCTCTCCTGTTATGTGGGAGGTTACGAAATTGCATATAAATGAGGTGATATTAGATGCTAATGAGATGTAAATGTATACAAATAGGTCTATCACTGCGCACTAGCAAGATTCTCATCTTACTGTTCAAACCTTAAACATTAAATACGATTTCTTCACCTCGATTTTGAGATTCTCATTTTTCCAATTTTGTCACATTTTTTCAGCTGACCTTCCCATATTGCAGAATTCCAAACTGTTTGCTGATCAGTCACATAAGTAGCAGGCCCCCATGACTTCACATAGTTAAGGCCAATTAGGTTTTAGGTAGTCATTATGCCTTATGGTAGCCATCCCTCTCATTATCTCTTCTTGTTTGAAGCTTTGCTGACTCTATGTGGATATAACATTCTAGAATTTCTATGCAGACAGCCACTGAATTTATACCTGCAGTCACGTTGGCTCTATCATTCCTCTTTTAAGGGCAGGTATGATCCATGGTCATGACATTTGATTTGCTTCCTCTTTGGCCCGTTTTGATTTGTTCTCTGTTCTATGTTCGTTGTGCCTCCCATTGTATTAGAATATTGATTTACCGTGCACATATGAGAATTTGTTGAACTATACCCTACCTACATTGCTACAAACTGTATTGATGGTTTCTCTCTTTTGATTTGTTTCTTACAGTACGTGGAGGGGAATCTGGGTATAATGTCAATGGGATTTTTGCTCAGCAGCCTTGATCATTCTGTCATTCAGAGGCGGCCAAAGAAAAATGGTTAGTTTATTTTTGTTGAGTTTATCCTTTCTGGCTCAACAAATGTCCTCTGCAACATGTATAGCATTCAGGGCAATTCTTAATTCATTCTTAATATTGGGTTAAAACTTTTTCGGTTTGTTGAATGCTACTCAACACTGGTACCACTTTTGTTGTGTTGGTCCTGGTAAAGCAGGTTATCTCTTGGTCTGAAGTTGGAAAAGGTTTAATGTCTCAACCTCATTAAGTGACTCTCAGTCCTGATTACATCCTCATGAATCCACACAACACCTTGACCACATTTTAGGCAATAGACAACAGACAATCGGCAATAGGTGGTGGAGTAGGCCATTTGGCCCTTTGAGCCAGCACCACCATTCATTATGATCATGGCTGATCATCCACAATCAGTATCCTGTTCCTGCCTTATCCCCATAACCCTTGATTCCACTATTGTTAAGAGCTCTTTCCATCTCTTTCTTGAAAGTATCCAGAGAGTTGGCCTCCACTGCCTTCTGAGGCAGAGCATTCCATATATCCACTACTCTCAGGGTGAAGAAGTTTTTCCTCAACTCTGTTCTAAATGGCCTACCCCTTATTTTTAAACGTGTCCTCTGGTTCTGGATTCACCCATCGGCGGAAACATGCTTTCTGCCTCCAAAGTGTCCAATCCCTTAATAATCTTATACGTCTCAATTAGATCCCCTCTCATCCTTCTAAACTCAAGTGTATACAAGCCCAGTCGCTCCAATCTTTCAACATATGATCTACTTCCTTTAAGGGAATACTTAAATCTGTACGTAGTTCTCCAATTACGGCTTGAACGACGTGTTGGATAAGCCATTCATCTCTAAATAAATAAAAGCAGTGGCAAGTTGGGTTCAAAGAACAACATTATGATAATGATGTTCAGGATAGGTACTCATGGCAATGCTTCTCCAAATGGTCAATTGATGAATTCTAGAAGATAATAAAATGTGAGGCTGGATGAACACAGCAGGCCAAGCAGCATCTCAGGAGCACAAAAGCTGATGTTTCGGGCCTAGACCCTTCATCAGTCTAGGCCCGAAACGTCAGCTTTTGTGCTCCTGAGATGCTGCTTGGCCTGCTGTGTTCATCCAGCCTCACATTTTATTATCTTGGAATTCTCCAGCATCTGCAGTTCCCATTATCGTTGAATTCTAGAATGCCATTTCTAGGAGATGCGGGAAACTGTGGTCCGTAAGTAGCCCTTAGGCTCAACTGCAATGCCTCCCATTTGGGAATGACTTACTTGTGCTCATTTTGGAGGAATTGCCATTGAGGGTGAAGTAATGAAGGGCCCAACAGTCCATTCCTAAACAACTCTTTAACAAAAATTGAGAAATAAATCAATCCTCCAGTTAGAGAAACATTCTAAATAGCTGATAAATAAAACATGATTGTAAAACAAATAAAATATTTGATGGCTTTAATAATAAAGCAGGAAAATGCAGAAGCAAAACATCATGCTAATTGACCACATATTTATTGATAGGATTAATTTGCTAGCAAAATAAGCCGGTGTTATTAAACAACAGCAATGAAAAATGATGTTGATTTGTTTTCAGAAGGGATTGAATGTGAGAGAATAGATTTCACAATATATTTTTATGAATAAGATAAAATGGCAGTAAAATCTGGATTTACAATAGTTTTCCTCTTAATGTCTTGCAAAACACACCGAACTGGTTATGATCATTACTGATGCAAGCAGAGATTTAATCAATATGATTCCAAGTAATAAATCAAATAAAATAGAAGTAAATGTATATGAAAAACCTCACATCAGTAATGCTATAATAATTTAGTAATACCACTGATTATACTTTGGTACTGTATTTGCTACCCAAAATACACTAGTTTGATTTAAGGCAAAAATAAAATTTGGTGTCATACTATTTCCCAGACTGAATGCCCTCCTTTTGTGGTATAACAATTCTAATCTTTTGGTTTTGGCTGCAACTGAATTTGCTAGAGTAGTCCTGCTGTTTTGGGAACCATTTCACAAGACTCAGTGAGTCTACTTTGAGGACAGGTTAACATTCATATTTTGTCACAGTGATTGCAGCCCAACCCTAGATCAGCCCATGCCTATCTCAATTTTAATTGAATTTTTCATGGGGGATGGGTGTCACAGTGTTTTGTTGCACTTGAACAGAATGGCTTTCAGAGTTAAGAGTCAACCAAATTAGTGTGGATCCAGAGGCACATGTGCATCGGTTAGGGATGGCTGATTTCCTTCCATGGAGGATTTTTTTTTATTCATTCATAGGCCAGCAGTTATTGCCCACCCTTCATTTCCCAAAGAGCATTTAAGAGTCAATCACATTGCTGTGAGTCTGGAGTCTCATGTAGGCCAGACCACATAACAATGGCAGTTTCCTTCCCCAAACAACATTAATGAACCAGATGGATTTTTCTAACAATTGACAATGGATTCTTAGTCCTCGTTAGACTCTTAGCTCCATATTTTTTTAAAAAATGAATTAAAATTCACCACCTGCTGTGGCTGTATTCAAACCCAGATTCCCAGAGCATTGCCTGGGACTCAGGAATAACAGTCCAGTGATAATATCACTAGGCTATTGCCTCCCCTCTAGAAACCAGATTGGTGAACCAGATTGGTTTCTAGTTGTTGTCATGGTTACCATTACTGAGACTAGTTTTCAATTCCAAGTTTTATGAATTGAATATGAACCCATATCTCTAGAGCATGAGTTTGCTTCTGCAGTCTATTGTTAGTCCAGTGATGTGACCAATATGCAAACAACCCCCTCAGCATTTGGTGAACAGCTCTGATCAATTCTGCAGCCAAGGAATATTTACAAAAGTGTAGTTACTGTATATCTTGTGTAGAAGGTTAACCTGTCCTCAAAGTAGACTCACTGAGTCTTGTGAAAAGGTTCCTAAAACAGCAGGACTACTCTAGCAAATTCAATTGCAGCCAAAACCAGGCAATTAAACTGTGTAATAAAAAACAAAAAAGAATTGCAGATGCTGGAAATCAGAAGTGAAAACAGAAATTGCTGGAAAAGCTCAGCAGGTGTGGCTGTATCTGTGAAGAGAAAGCAAAGTTAATGTTTTGGGTCCAGTGACCCTTCAGAGCTAATTATAGCTAGAAAAATGTTGGCATAATATTCTGAAAGTGGGCCGAAGGGAGGCATATGCAGTCTGATAGGGAAATGTGTTCTCTCTTCAAAAGCGAGTCCAAGGGAAAATGACAGAAAATGGAAATTACATTGCCAGTGACTGATTAATACAATGATAATTGCTCCCAAACCAAATTGCAAATAAAATTGTGTGATGATCCCAATCAGTTAAATAAATGAATATAAAGAGAAACCAATTTTATCAGTCTACAGAAGTTTGACTAAATTAGCATGAAAGCAAGTCCTTTATGAAATTGGATGCAAACTGTGATTTTGGCAGATACTTGGAAACGACAAGTCATGATTTCTACTTTCATCACATCTTTCAGATATATTGTTGCAAACATCTTCCCTTTGAAATTCATGCCAGAATGTTTGCAGAGTAATGTCAAGAATTCTTGAAACCAAACAAGGAACTATTTGCCGAATGGTTGATATTCTAGTGCATGGTCCAGGAAGAATTGAAAGTGGCCAATGGGTCAGTGAAGTGTTAAGAGGATTATAGAATGCAATCCCTATATTAAACAAGAAATGCCAATTCTCAAGAACAGCAATGGCACTTTTGGGACTTTTCCAAGAACAAGTTATCAGTATGGATCAGGGAGCTATCAGCTAGCTCTAAAGCATACAAATGATGTGCATTACGTCTTAAACATGGTGAAGGTCAAGTGAAAAACTTTATTCCTAACTTAGCCAGTCTAATGTGACCCATAAGAAAGCTTTTGAAGAAAGGCCAGAAATGGGACTATGAATAGGAAAAAATAGCAGCTTTTCAGAAAATTTAGGAGAAGCCACTCCCCACAGATATATTGTTATTTTAAACTAGGCATATTTACCATAATAGACATGGATGCATCATCCACAGCATTACAGTTACAGGGTATCAAGGCTGGGAACTAAATATTCCCAAAAGGACAGGCAGGAAGGTCGAAGGGTGGTGAGCTAACATTGCTGGTATAGTATAGAATAAGTATGATAGCAAGAAATGATCTTGCTTCAAAAGGTACAAAATCCATGTGGATAGAGACAAATGGGTTAAATGGGTAAATGGAGAAAGAAGACATTGGCAGGAGTAAACTGTAGACCTCCCTAACAGTACCTGTTTGGTGAGACAGAGAATAAATCAGAAGATGAGGAAGGCATGTGATTAAGGCAGTTCATTAATCATGGGTAACTTTAATTATCATGTAGATTGGGATAGACAGTTTGGCTAAAGAAGTCTTGAGGAAGAATTCAGAGCGTATTCCACACAGCTTCCTAGAAAAATATGTGACGATCCAATCAGAAATACGGCTATTTTGAGTCTGGTGATATGTAATGAAGCAGGTTGAGTGAATGATGTTGGAAACAGTGATCATAACATAGCAGAATTTAGCTGTCACTTTCCAAGGGAGAAACTAGGGTCAGAGACAAACGTGTGTCAGTTAACGGAAGTGGAGTGGGAAGGCAGCAAAGATGTCCAAGGAATAATTGCAGGCATTTAAGAAAATAGTTCATGTCTCACAGCAAAGACGTATTCCAGCGAGGAAGCTGTATTCTACAAAGGAATCAAATAAACCACAGTTTTCCAAGGAAGTTAAGGGTAGCATCAGATTGAAAAAAAAAATACAATTTGACAAAGATTAGTGGGAAGACAGAGGATTGGGATTTTTTTTAAAAACTGTGATGACCAAAAAAAAGAAGAAAATAAATTCTGACTTGTAAATAATATCAAGAAAGACAGAAGGCATTTCTTTAAATATTTGATAAAGGAAGAGAGAAGCCAAAGTGAATATTGATGCCCAAGAGAATGAGACCAGGGAGATAACAGTGGGAAACCAGGAAATAGCACAGGAGTTGAACAATACTTTGCACTGAAAACCAGAAATGCTGGAGCTGACAATGGGTCAGAGAGCATCCATGGAGAGAGAGCGAGCTAAGGTTTCTAGTCTATATGACTTAATCAGAGCTGAAGTGAAGAGTATAGGGGAGAGCACTTATGCAATAGTTTGGAGCTTTTTGCGGGGTTAAGTCTAAGTCATTGGCAGTGGCTGAGGAAGGAAACATGGTTGTGGAAGTGAGTTTTTGCAAGCACCTTGTTGAACACCAGCGGTGAAATGAAGAACAACAAAGATGTACACAATGAAAGAGTCAACTGGAGTCTCTGTCGTAGGGAAGACCAAAATTTCTTCAGGGTAGGCATTCCTCAAAGAAATATGTCAGTGGATTAAACAAAATCTAGGCACAAATTACTACACATACTGGAATCTGTACTGAAAACAACAAATACTGGAGATCACAGCAGGTCAGGCAGCGCACAAGGCCAGAGCACAAGCTAACATTGAGTCCAGATGATTCTTCATCAGAGCTGACGTGTGGAGGGAACATCATTTATGCAATAGTGTTGTCCCAATAGTCCAGTCATCTAGACTCAAAACATTAGCTTGCTGTCTGTCCATGAATGCTGCCTGACCTGCTGTGATCTCCAGCAATCCAGAATCCAAATTCTAGCATCTGTAGTACTTTGTTCCTATTTACTTTGCATCAGCCTTCATAGTAGAAGACATTAACAGCATTCCAAAATTACTGAATATTCAAGAGGAAAAAGGAGGGAAGGAAATAAATACAATAACTATCACAAGAGAAAAAATGCTAGGGAACCCAAGAGGGCTGCAGAGTGATAAGTCCCTTTGACCTGATGGGATGCATCCTAGGATGTTGAAGGAAATTGCTACAGAGATTGTAGATGCATTGGTAGTAATCTTAGAGGAATCCTGGGATCCTGGAAAAGCCCAAAAGGATTGGCAAACTGTCATGTAGCACCTTCAAATGAAAAGGGAAGGAAACAAAAAATCAGGCGACTGCATACCAGTTGGCTTAACATTATTGGGGAAATGATAAAGGCTATTATAAATGATATAATAACTGAGGATTTAGAAATATACAACATGATCAAACAGAGTCAGTATGTCTTCACGAAGAAGAAATGACATCTGACAAATTTACTAGAATTCTTTTAGCATGTAGAAAGCAAAACAGATAAAGGGGAAGCTGTCAATGTAATACAATTGGTTTTCAGACAGCAGTTGATAAAATACAAAGCTTCAAAATCTCCCCTTCCCCCACTGCATCCCAAAACCAGCCCAGCTCACCCCCTCCCCCAACGGCATCCCAAAACCAGCCCAGCTCACCCCCTCCCCCAACGGCATCCCAAAACCAGCCCAGCCTGTCCCTGCCTCCCTAACCTGTTCTTCCTCTCACCCATCCCTTCCTCCCACCTCAAGCTGCACCTCCATTTCCTACCTACTAAACTCATCCCACCTCCTTGACCTTGTAGCAGTGATAATGGGAACTGCAGATACTGGAGAATCCAAGATAACAAAGTGTGGAGCTGGATGAGCACAGCAGGCCAAGCAGCATCTCAGGAGCACAAAAGCTGACGTTTCGGGCCTAGACCCTTCATCAGAGAGCCTCTCTAATGAAGGGTCTAGGCCCGAAACGTCAGCTTTTGTGCTCCTGAGATGCTGCTTGGCCTGCTGTGTTCATCCAGCTCCACACTTTGTTACCACCTCCTTGACCTGTCCGTCTCCCCTGGACTGACCTATCCCCTCCCTACTTCCTCACCTATACTCCTTTCCACCTATCTTCTTTTCTCTACATCTTTGGTCAGCCTCCCCCTCACTCCCCATTTATTCCAGAACCCTCTCCCCATCCCCCTCTCTGATGAAGGGTCTAGGCCCGAAACGTTAGCTTTTGTGCTCCTGAGATGCTGCTTGGCCTGCTGTGTTCATCCAGCTTCACACTTTGTTATCTTGGATCCTCCAGCATCTGCAGTTCCCATTATTTTGAAGAATAAGAACTCATGGTTTTGGAGGTATTACTTTAGCTTGAATTGAGGATTGGCTAACTAATGGAAGACAGACAGTTGGGATAAGAGGTGCATTTTCAGGATTACACCGTGTGAGTGGTGGTGTGCCACAGGGATCAGTGCTTGAATCACATTTATCGAAAATATATATTCATGATGAAAGTGAAAATACTTTAGCATATGCAAATTTTCAAGATGACACAAAAATATGTGAGAAATCAAGTGGTGAGGATGAGAAAAAGTGCCTGCAGAAGGATATAGATAGGTTAAGTGAGTGGACAAAATTTTGGCAGGTGGAATATAATGCAGGGAAATGTGAAGTTATATACCTTAGCATGAAGAATATAAGGGATGAATATTATTTAACTGGTGAAAGCCTGTCAAAAACTACACAACAAAAGGATTTGGGAGTCTTCATTTGTGAATCATAAAATGCTAGCATTTAAATTCAATGGGTAATAGGAGAGGAAAATAAGATGTTGGAGTTGATTTCAAAGGGATGAAGTGTAAAAGTAGAGAGGTATTGTTAAAACTGTAAAAGACACTAGTCAGACCACAGCCAAAATATTGTGAACTGTTTTGAGCCGCTTATCTAGAGAAAGGTATGCTGGCATTTGAGATAGTCCAAACAAGGTTCACTAGGCTGAGACCAGGAATGGAGGGTCAGTCGTATGAGAAGAGTTTGAGTAAATTGGTATGTACTGAATGTGAGATGACCTTATTGAACCACACAGTATCCTTAGGGGACTTGACAGGGTAGACACAAAATGTCATTTTCCTTTTTGGGACAGTGTAGGACCAGAGGTCATAACCACAAAATACGCGGTCGTACCTTTAAGATAGAAGAGGAATTTCATCCCTCAGAGGGTAGTGAATCTGTGGAATTCCCTATCACAGAAAGCATTGAAGCTGGGTCAAGAAGTATATTCAAGATTGAGATAGATAGGTGTTTAGTTTATAAGGAAATAATGGTTTAAGGGGATAAAGTGGAAATGAGGGTTATCAGATCATCTGTGATCTCATTGAATGGTTTGAATGGCCTAATTCTGCTCCTACATTTTATGGTCCTCGGGAGCAAACCTCATTCAGGTGCAAACTAATGGAACAAGGAAGTCAATATACTTCACATTAAGAGCATTAACTGAGACTGAATAAAGGTGTGAAATAATTGAAAAAAGTATTCATTCCATGAGGATACAAAAGGTTTGCAGATTTTTCTGAGATTAAGATCCCAGGTCAAAATGAATCATAAGCTACAAGTAACATTACTTAGAACAGGAGAAGATCACAAAATGTATCATTTTGAATGGAAAGGATCAGGATGAGACTAATGAGGCTCTACTCTACAACTCTCTTTGTTCTGGACAAGGCACAGGTAATAGCTGATACACTCAATGGTGGCAATGGAGCAAGCCAACAGAGATGATATGGTTGTTATTAGAGTGGTATCGTAGGGTCAGATTTTCCAAGGAATAGCGCCATCACTCAGATTGCCACTCCCATTCTTTTTATACACAGGAAAAGAGTTCTGCATTTCTGACAGGAGATTCCAATCAGGCTCCATCAGAACTTAGGAGCCGTACTTCCATCCTTATAACTCTCACACGGTGTGGACCTGCCAGGGGAAGGTAATCCACAGCCCCTTTCCTCAGCAGTCAGTTGTGGTCTACTGAAGGTTAATGGGTCAGAATCACAGCCAGCCATTTTGACTGCTGCTGTCAAATGGTAAGTGCATTAGGTAAGCATGAGGTTAAGGTGCTATGAGGGTAAATATAGAAACTTAGGAACTAGGACCAGTAGTCTATTCAACCCTTTGAGCCTGCTCCACCATTCAATATGATCATGGCAGATCATTTGTCTTAATGCCAAGTTCCTGCTTGCTTCCACACCTCTTGACATGGAAGAAATGTATTAAATTCGGATAGGCAAGTGATGATGATGTAACTAATGAGGCTTCTCTTAAATCAGAAGAAACAAACATCAAAACAGAAGGAGCATGTAATGAGTCTTAGGTATTGCATGAGACAGTGATGTACAACAGCCTGTAATGTATGGATATAATCAAAGTATTGCAGCTCTGAAGGAATAAGAAAGCCTTACTCCAGCATAAGGACCCAGTAGCCTCTAGGACTGTGCATACAAACATTCACAGTTATTAAGCAGAACAATCTAATGATGCCAGCAGCGGGGTTCACTTAAAACATAGACTGAAACATTTCAAATGAATACCCTTCTATAAAAGAGCTCTTGCCACTGTTTTGGATGGCAGGCAAGGCACTTATCATTTCCATTGAATAATGCCCTCTGTTCCTCAGACCCTTGTCTCTCAGACATCCAACCCTGTTTTTATCCCAACGAAATATATTCAACAATCAGCATCTCATGTTCTGGAATTCTGTTTTAAAGACCATCTGCTTCTCCACATTCCTCCTGAACGGGTACCCTGTTCGATCAAGTCTAGTGTCACCATTTTTTGCTCAGCATCAGTTTTTCCTTTGACCTCTGTGCAGTGCCTTGAAACATCATTGATGTTTAAAGATATTACACAAATATGGGTTGTTGTTTTATGTCTCTTTTTGAATATACCCAGACTGTCTGGCCTATGTTCTTTGTCAAGTTTTTTTTGGCTCTGATGTGATGACCTTAAATACAAACTGCTTTTGGTCTTTTGGTCTTTCAAAAAAGGATGTATTGTGCTATAGATGAAATAAGTCATTCTTTAAGGAAAACAGGACTTTAGCAGAAAACAGTCCTTGACGATTTAAAATGAATCCATTTATGTTGTACTCAGAGTATAAATTACTCGACATATACAAATTTCAAATGCTTTTTATGACTCGGGTCGCTAAAATGCAATGCATCAATGTGAAATAATACTGCACATTGTTACGCATAAAAACATTTGTTGAAATTTAACTTAGCAGCTTGGCCACAACCACATAATTTGTGGTAGGTTCCTGTCTGCCTCCTGCCTCCTGTTGAGTTAGACTCACACTGGTAGGAAAATCCCTCTCGATTAAATCAGAAGGCAGAAGGGGCTGAGATGGAACTCTTAGCTGCTTTTGATAAGAATTAAGCCCATTATTGATCAATTTGAAACCCTTTATGCTTGAGCTACCTCAATGCAGTGGTGGCTGTATTTAAAGTCACTCCTACTCTTGGCACCAATCCCTCTTCCTTCTTCTCACATGACTATTTTAACCCTCGTCTCAGCCTCACTCACCTTTGGCCAACAAATCTGGGACTCCGGTGGATGATTTGCTAGCAACTAGCATTGATGTCAATAGCACAGAGGGTAAAGGAGAACTACCAGCCTTTCAGTGGGGCAGGATTTCTACTGCAGGAGTCCTGGATCCTGTGGAATGCTCAAAGGTGGCTATTCAAGTGCCAGTTGATCAACTGGCTGACAAGGTCCCATCAAACTGGCTAATTGTCATCCATTTTATTTATTGGTTCATGATTCCAGTCATTTCTTAAATGCTCACTTGGCATTTTGTTTTGTCACATAAACACAATTTTTGCTGTCTTTCGTTTAAAAACACTGAAACGCTAAACTACCAGATCACTCAACTATTCCTTTGCACAGCTAAGGTGCCTCTGTATTAACCATTTTTCTGTGTACTCTCCTTACACTGAATTTTCCACACTAAGTCACTTTATGTATTTTACAATCTATGCTTAGGGGGCCGAAGGGAAAAATTCTTGTACAGTGGCCCATTAACCCTTATTAAGCTGAATAAAATGCTCCAGAAGTTTAACAAAGCAAATGTCAACATTAGTATTCTGAAATATGCACTATCATGACTTATAAATAGAAATCTGTATAATTTTGTAAAATTAAATTATTAATAAATTAGAGATTAATTTTGAAGATGGTTGAAAATTATGTAGAAATATGCATCTTGTTTTACAAGTTATTTTGGGTAAATGGCTTAAGAGTTTTTAAGAAGTTAAATTCATGCTTTCGGTGAGCTTGGCAACTTTCCCAAACCTGTCTGTCTAATCACTTCACTGGAGGAAGCCAAACAGCTTCAGCAGCTAAAATTACATTTATTATTAGCTTTAAGTTAGCCAATAAAATAGCTGCCTTACATAAAATTTTCAAAAGCTTGACTTCAATCATTTACAATTCTTTAAAGAAACAAATTCTAAATCTCCCCTTCAGTGCCTATTCACAAACAAAAATGTCATTAGCAACATAAGAGAAAAACATTTTTTCTTTGCTAAGCTTCCCTGGTTTGAAGATATGCTTGAGCTTTTGTTCCAGAAAATTCCTTTCCATTTAGAATGCATATTTCAATGATCTACTTCAACAATTGAACTGTGATAAATAGCTATGCAATACTGTAATGTTTCAATAGCTACATCATAAAGGACTGAAAGTACACATAAGTGAATTGAATTTGACCATTAAACAGATTGTAATAGGACCGAACTGGATGCAGTCACTTCTTTAACCAGTGCCAGAAAACATTGGGTCAAATATTGCTGGAAAAGGGCCTGAAGTGTCCCATTATTTAGACTTTTTCATATATGTTTAGATTTGTAAACTTTTTACCAACAAAACTGCTTGAAGTAAGAATTGGTAAAAGAGTAGTGAGGTAAACAGGGGCCGAGGGAAATCATAAGACAAACAATGCATGTCCTTAATATGAACACTTAAGGACAAGAAACAAATAAAGGACTGTGTTATGAATTTGGCAAGACCAGTAACTTCTTTTATAAAAAGAAAGAAATCCAAAATCCTAGTTATTTATTGAAAAGTTGAGTCACAAAATGCCACAGTTCAAACAAAATAGCTTTAAAATTTCAGGTGTCAAAGTAAACAAAAATAAATGCTATCATAGCTAACTCCTATACTCAAAGTACAGAAACAACATCATTTAAATGTATGGACAGGTAAATTTGTAATCGTGCATTACATAACAAATACAACTAGAATGCACTGTATAAATTGGATTAACAATCCATCCAGCATGTCCTCTATCTCATTGATAATGTCCTTCAAAACGTTGTTTTCCTCACAAAGAATTTCAGCTACTTTCCCTTCAGGATTTAACCTGTCTTCAGCAAACACAAGCAAGTGAAATTTAATAGCCATGCTGTTCACTGAAAATGGCATACAGGTGCAGATCCACCTCAATTCTGCTTATATTGGCATAAGTTGAAAAACGTCACTTTCAGATAACTAAAATTGCTACACCAACAATTTCTTTGCTTATTTTTAGCATCTGTCTTCACTACCTGCCTTCAACAACACCCCTTACTTTAACTGGGGCCCAAATGACCGGCCCCAAATCACAGAGTTCATTCACTCGATTGTGAGGAAACAGGTCCATCACTGTGTCCTCCTCCTCAAGATGCAGTTGTCAAAGTAGCCACACTCCCACTGGTCCAGATGAGGCTGGAATAATTAATTGGTGGCCACTAACTATATACAGGCCCAAGTTCAATGATGGTATAAGGTTCCACTGAGGGTATATTGGTAGGATTCTGTCACCAGCCCTAAATCCAGCTCATTTTCTTTTCTTGCAAAAATATTTTTAAAACAAAGTACCCAGTCATGGAATGTGGATGTTGCTGGTGAGGTCAGCATTGCCTGTCCATCCTTATTTGCCCTTGAGGAGGCATTGTGAAATATTTGCTTCAATGTCTGAATATTTTGTGATAAAGGAAAACCACAGTGCTATTAGGTTTGAAGTTCTTTGTGATAGGAGATGGTTGTTGTGAATGGTGGCCAATAGATAAGGTTTTGTATGCCTTTGACAGTGGCACAATCATCATATGTTAGAGAGGTAGATTTTGTAGAGCTGACTACCTTTCTTAATGTGCAAATCCAATACTAAGTGACAGTTCTATTTGAGGCTAAATGGAATTGTTGAAGTGATTTGCATGCTACACCTTATCAGGGCAGTGAAGAGTCAACAGGCTTTTAGAAGATCTAGAATCATATATAACCCAGTTGGTTTCCTTCCCTAAAGGACATTAATGAACAAAATGTATTTTAATAACAATCCAATAGCTTCTTGGTCACCATTACTGATGCTAGTTATCATTCCAGAGGTTTTAAATTAACTGCATTTAAATCTTCAAACTACCATAGTGAGATTTGCAGTCAAATATCTAGATTATTAATCAGTAACTATTATGTAATTGCAACTGCCAATTATAATGTTCACTTTTTGGGCAAGGATAACTGATTAGTAAGCATTATAATTATCATGGAGTTAGAAGGATTCTTACCTTGTTAATTTGTAGATTTCCCTTCCTGTGAGAGTTTTTGGGCAATTCTGTGCTAAGTGAAAATCAATGTGAGTTTAAACAGAAAGTGCCAGTTGTACCAGAACAAATGAGTCAATGAACCTGCAGTAATTCACAATCGACATGGTATATCTTCATTATTACAATGCATTGGCCATTTTGTGCATTGTTCAGTTGTTCTCATATTGTCAGCAAAATCTAGCAATGAGCTAAAGAGTAAACTGATCTGTCTGACAATAAATTTATCTCTGTACATTTCTATTGTAGCATGCTCATGTTTATTTGCCAAAAATTAACATCTTCAAATAATGGCGTAACAACAAAGATTCTTTCAAAAGTTTGAGCGGCCATCTAATTCCTGATAGTCCAGAAAAGGAAGCAAATCTAATCACCAGTAGTCTAGTGAGAGCCAACCAATCCCTGCTGGACATGTGGTGAAAACACCTTTGAGACATTTGACAATAAAAAAATATCAACAGGCAGCCACAGCTGACGATTTTCCCTGGAGGTTTCCTCAGTGAGGGACCAAATACAGTCCTTTGCAGCCCATGCATTTTCCTTTGTGTGCTGTGTCTCATTTTCTTTTTCCTTTGGATAGTTTCAAACTGCTCCTGTTCTCAAGTGGTTCCAAATTCACTTAATACCTCTGTGTCCCCGGAGCACACTGCTAGTGGGCACACTCCATTGGTAGCTACTTGTAACCTCTGGATGGATTATGGTGTATTTTTCAATCCATGCCCCAGGGTCTGAAACCAGTCTGCAAAATGGTAAGCAGAATATTTCAGGGCTACTAATACAGAGGCCCAGTGTGAAGCATAAAATTATGCTCCTTGCATCAATTGAAAGGGAATTGAGTGCAGTTTTCTTGTTCTTCTCAGAGAAAGTGTTTTTACAACATTCCAACCTTGCTACTTGTGGTGAAGTATTTGGCTCCATTGTTCCATTTAGATGAATTATTACTTCGACTTTCAAGGTCAGAAGGCGATTTTTTTTCATGAGGAAATCAATTTGTAGACACTTTAGTTTAAACCACGAGGCTAAATTTAATGACTCCTGAAACATGTGCAGAGAACACAATATATGAGTAGCTGATGCTTATTGAAAACATCATGGACAGCACACAAACCTGCAGTTTTAAATGATTTGGCTTCCAGCCAGCATAAACAATGATGCTATTTGACTGAATGTTTGAGCAGTGTCACTACTGTGCCTGCACTAATTTTAAAGGGTAAGTGAAGCAATTCTCCAGGTGTTTGCAGTCCTGTGGGGTGTTAAACACACCTGGGAAGGAAAAAGTAAATAAAAGCAAAATACTGCGGATGCTAGGAATCTGATATAAAAACCAAAAGTGCTGGAGAAACTCAGTCTGGTAAAATTTGTGGAGAGAGAAACAGAGTTAGAGTTTTGAGTCTAGAATGGCTTTTCATTAGAACTCAAAAAGAATGCTATCACTTGGGAGAGAATTAACCACAAAGTCTTCAGACACTGCTTTGAAGGTTTTATGGACAAAAGAAAGGAGCATAGATGCTCTGCATCAAAGCGGAGCCAGGAAGACATCCAGACAAAAACATTAGAAGTCAGTGGAAGCAGATTTCCATGAAGGTTAATGCTGTGATTCAAGTCACAAGGACCTGGATGTAGTACCACAAGAGTTTAACAGTGACTCAAGGTTAAGGCTAATGAGTGCATCTTCAAACGTCATATCCTATTAACAGGACCACTGACCTCAGAAACTGCTCCACTCACTGTATCCCCATTGCCTACCACCTACCAGAAATCTCTATCAATCAGGGTCCATTCATTTTCTCCAATGTATACTTGTATACTTGGCACTGTTGCAAACCTCACGCCCTGTCTCTCAGCTTTGTTAGACATCTAGCTGTTAAGCTATGACAGTCACATCACTCATTACAGCGCCCTCACCAGCACACTTGCCTTTCCTTTGCAGGACAAGGTGCAACACAAATAGAGGGGGCAATATCAGTGGAAGGACCCAGCCTTTCTTACATTTTCTGATCCTACGCGAATACCCATTCCTGAGGCCGTGGCCAGTGAAGGCACGGAAGCCATTGGATTTGATATCCATAAACCATGTTCATGTCCTCAACTTATTGTATACTCTCTACTGACTTATAAATTGCAGGTACTGTAAAGATGCACTTCTTACATTTCTCCTCCTCCCTGCAGTATAAACTTTTATTTATATATTTCTTCATTCAAACATGCAACACGTACAATCTGGTGAATTGCAAGAGCAGTTATGAATAGACAGCACCTTCACATGGTCTCACACTTGGAGCCACCAGTTCAAGACTAAAATTTTATTAGCCATTCTTTGGTGGTCTGGAAGTGGTACCTGTAAAGGTCTGTGAGTATGTCTATTGTCTTCATGCTGGCATTCTGCTGCCTGTCAGAAGTCTGATTAAGCCATTTCAGTGGCCAAAACAGGTACCCTTCTAACCACCATGGGCATTTTTGCCCAGATCAGGAGGGATAGCACTTGCTTGGAGAGATAACCCACCCATTCTACTTATCTCCCAGTGGGCTCCTTTACATCACTGTAACCCCCAGGACATTGGGACTTACTGTTAACCAGAAACTGAATTATACCAGCCTTGGAAATTCAGTCATTATAAGAGCAGATAAGGTGCATAGACCTTTCAAATGTCACGAACAAGCTCAGAAAATAATGAAGAACGCTAATGGAATACAGCATTTTACACCTAGTCGACTGGAGTATCAGGACATATACCTAATGATACAGCTGTACCAAAATCTTGGTTAGAACTTCTTGAAGTACTGTGAGCAGATCTGGACACCATACCCCAGGATGGATCTGTCAGCCTTGGAGTGAGTACAACATATCATAGAATCATAGAATCCCTACAGTGTGTAGCAGGCCAGTTGGCCCATCAAATCCAAGTCTACTGTCTGTAAAGCATCCCACACAATCCTATCTCCCTACCAGATCATTGTAATCTTACATTTCCCACAGCCAATCCACCTAACCTGCACATTTTTGGACTGTGGGAGGAAACCAAAACATCCAGACGAAACCCACACAGACACAGGAGAATGTGGAAACTGCACACAGACAATCAGCTAGGACTGGAATTGAACCTAGGTCCCTGGCACTGTGAGGAAAGTAATATGTTCACAATCTGTTACCTGGACTTCAGATTATACAAATTAGCCATGTTTTCTCCAGAATTTAGAAATTTAAGGGCTGATCTGATCAAGTTCTTCAAGATATTAACAGGAAAAAAAGGATAAATAAAAATAAACTATTTTTATTGGTAAGAATTCTAGAACTAGGGGGCACAGTCTAAACACCATAGCCAGACCATTCAGGAGAGGTGTGTAGAGGGTGTAGAGGTTTGGAACTATCAATCACAAGTGGCAACTGATTCTAGATTAATTGCTCATTTTAAATCTGAGATAGAGACATATTTGTTAAGCGAAATTATTAAGGGATAATGGCCAAAGGCATCTACATATGGAGACATATGTACCTCCTCCCACCCACCCTCCTGCAAAAATTCCATCCCCTATTCCCAATTCCTCCGCCTCCGCCGCATCTGCTCCCACGATAAGACATTCCACTCCCGCACATCCCAGATGTCCAAGTTCTTTAAGGACCGCAACTTTCCCCCCACGGTGATCGAGAACGCCCTTGACCGCGTCTCCCGCATTTCCCGCGACACATCCCTCACACCCCGCCCCCGCCACAACCGCCCCAAGAGGATCCCCCTCGTTCTCACACACCACCCTACCAACCTCTGGATACAACGCATTATCCTCCGACACTTCCGCCATTTACAATCCGACCCCACCACCCAAGACATTTTTCCATCCCCTCCCCTGTCTGCTTTCCGGAGAGACCACTCTCTCCGTGACTCCCTTGTTCGCTCCACACTGCCCTCCAACCCCACCACACCCGGCACCTTCCCCTGCAACCGCAGGAAATACTACACTTGTCCCCACACCTCCTCCCTCACCCCCATCCCAGGCCCCAAGATGACATTCCACATTAAGCAGAGGTTCACCTGCACATCTGCCAATGTGGTATACTGCATCCACTGTACCCGGTGCGGCTTCCTCTACATTGGGGAAACCAAGCGGAGGCTTGGGGACCGCTTTGCAGAACACCTCCGCTCAGTTCGCAACAAACAACTGCACCTCCCAGTCAAGAACCATTTCCACACCCCCTCCCATTCTCTTGATGACATGTCCATCATGGGCCTCCTGCACTGCCACAATGATGCCACCCAAAGGTTGCAGGAGCAGCAACTCATATTCCGCCTGGGAACCCTGCAGCCATATGGTATCAATGTGGACTTCACCAGTTTCAAAATCTCCCCTTCCCCTACTGCATCCCTAAACCAGCCCAGTTCATCCCCTCCCCCCACTGCACCACACAACCAGCCCAGCTCTTCCCCCCCACCCACTGCATCCCAAAACCAGTCCAACCTGTCTCTGCCTCCCTAACCGGTTCTTCCTCTCACCCATTCCTTCCTCCCACCCCAAGCCGCACCCCCAGCTACCTACTAACCTCATCCCACCTCCTTGACCTGTCCGTCTTCCCTGGACTGACCTATCCCCTCCCTACCTCCCCACCTACACTCTCTCCACCTATCTTCTTTACTCTACATCTTCGGTCCGCCTCCCCCTCTCTCCCTATTTATTCCAGTTCCCTCCCCCCATCCCCCTCTCTGATGAAGGGTCTAGGCCCGAAACGTCAGCTTTTGTGCTCCTGAGATGCTGCTTGGCCTGCTGTGTTCATCCAGCCTCACATTTTATTATCTTGGAATCTCCAGCATCTGCAGTTCCCATTATCTCTGATACATATGGAGACAGGTCACAAATCTGCCGTGATCGCATTGAATGGTAGAACAGGCTTGAGGAGCTGAATGGCCTATTTCTGTTCCTTTGTTTATATGAGACTGGGAATGCATGCAAGTCAGTCATCCGACAAAAAGTTTCCACTTATCTGGATGCATGCAGTTCCAACAACACTAAACAACATCCAGGAAAAACGGCTCAACTGAGATCCAAGATAATAAAATGTGAGGCTGGATGAACACAGCAGGCCCAGCAGCATCTCAGGAGCACAAAAGCTGACGTTTCAGGCCTAGACCCTACATCAGAGAGGCGGATGGGGTGAGGGTTCCGGAACAAATAGGGAGAGAGGGGGAGGCAGACCGAAGATGGAGAGAAAAGAAGATAGGTGGGGAGGAGAGTATAGGTGGGGAGGTAGGGAGGGGATAGGTCAGTCCAGGGAAGATGGACAGGTAAAGGAGGTGGGATGAAGTTAGTAGGTAGGAGATGGAGGTGCGGCTTGGGGTGGGAGGAAGGGATGGGTGAGAGGAAGAACAGGTTAGGGAGGCAGAGACAGGTTGAACTGGTTTTGGGATGCAGTGGGTGGAGGGGAAGAGCTGGGCTGGTTGTGTGGTGCATTGGGGGGAGGGGACGAACTGGGCTGGTTTTGGGATGCGAAGGGGGAAGGGGAGATTTTGAAGCTGGTGAAGTCCACATTGATACCATTGGGCTGCAGGGTTCCCAAGCGGAATATGAGTTGCTGTTCCTGCAACCTTCGGGTGGCATCATTGTGGCACTGCAGGAGGTCCATGATGGACATGTCATCTGAAGAATGGGAGGGGGAGTGGAAATGGTTTGCGACTGGGAGGTGCAGTTGTTTATTGTGAACTGAGAGGAGGTGTTCTGCAAAGCGGTCCCCAAGCCTCCGCTTGGTTTCCCCAATGTAGAGGAAGCCACACCGGGTACAATGGATGCAGTATACCACATTGGCAGATGTGCAGGTGAACCTCTGCTTAATATGAAAAGTCAACTTGGGGCCTGGGATAGGGGTGAGGGAGGAGGTGTGGGGGCAAGTGTAGCATTTCCTGCGGTTGCAGGGGAAGGTGCCGGGTGTGGTGGGGTTGGAGGGCAGTGTGGAGCGAACAAGGGAGTCACAGAGAGAGTGGTCTCTCCGGAAAGCAGACAGGGGTGGGAAAATGTCTTGGGTGGTGGGGTCGGATTGTAGATGGTGGAAATGTCAGAGGATGATGCGTTGTATCCGGAGGTTGGTGGGGTGGTGTGTGAGAACGAGGGGGGTCCTCTTTGGGCGGTTGTGGCAGGAGCGGGGTGTGAGGGATGTGTTGCGGGAAATACGGGAGACGTGGTCAAGGGCGTTCTCGACCACTGTGGGGGGAAAGTTGCGGTCCTTGAAGAACTTGGACATCTGGGATGTGCGGGAGTGGAATGCCTCATCGTGGGAGCAGATGCGGCGGAGGCAGAGGAATTGGGAATAGGGGATTCAATTTTTGCAGGAGCGTGGGTCAGAGGAGGTGTATTCTAGATAGCTGTGGGAGTCGGTGGGCTTGAAATGGACATCAGTTACAAGCTGGTTGCCTGAGATGGAGACTGAGAGGTCCAGGAAGGTGAGGGATGTGCTGGAGATGACCCAGGTGAACTGAAGGTTGGGGTGGAAGGTGTTGGTGAAGTGGATGAACTGTTCGAGCTCCTCTGGGGAGCAAGAGGCGGCGCCGATACAGTCATCAATGTAACGGAGGAAGAGGTGGGGTTTGGGTCCTGTGTAGGTGCGGAAGAGGGACTGTTCCACGTAACCTACAAAGAGGCAGGCATAGCTGGGGCCCATGCGGGTGCCCATGGCTACCCCTTTAGTCTGTAGGAAGCGGGAGGAATCAAAAGAGAAGTTGTTGAGGGTGAGGATGAGTTCGACTAGGCAGATAAGGGTGTCGGTGGAGGGGGACTGGTCGGGCCTGCGGGACAGGAAGAAGCAGAGGGCCTTGAGGCCATCTGCATGCGGAATACAGGTGTATAGGGACTGGATGTCCATGGTGAAAATGAGGTGTTGGGGGCCGGGGAATTGGAAGTCCTGGAGGAGGTGGAGGGCGTGGGTGGTGTCACGGACGTAGGTAGGGAGTTCCTGGACCAAAGGGGAGAAAATGGTGTCCAGATAGGTGGAGATGAGTTCAGTGGGGCAGGAACAGGCTGAGACAATGGGTCGACCAGGGCAGGCGGGTTTGTGGATTTTGGGAAGGAGATAAAAACGGGCCGTGCGGGGTTGGGGAACAATGAGGTTGGAAGCTGTGGGTGGGAGGTCCCTGAGATCCATCCTGAATGTCTTGAGACAAATCTCCAAATTAATTGAGGTGCAATCTGCCAAAGAATCTGTGTTTTCTGGGTGTTCCGATGGATCACTATAAAAACGTACTGATGCTGTGGGAAAAAGCAATAAAACCAACAAATTTGCAGGGAAGTTAAATGGTCGTACTGCTTCCATTAAAAATGAATGTTTTGAAAGCATTTCATTGATTTACTTTCTTCCTGAACATTTAAAAAAAATCTGTTATCTTCCTAGAAATTGATAAATAGTACGTATTGTTCCAACAAAAAATTATTTTAAAGAATATTTTTCTTCAGAAAAAAAACTGCTGATTAGCCCTTTATTAAAATTTATATTGCTATGATCTAAAGACTGGAACTCTTCCCAGTTCATTAAAACCGGCATGGATCATTATCCTTCATAAAGAGTGTAAGGATTCACTGTTGCATAGAAACTTTTGCTCAATCATTGCTCACTTGAAGGCATCTAAACAGGTAAAATATTTTTCAGAATTTCTGCGTTTGAATGTTAGCTTACTCTCTTGGATAGCTGCCATATTTCCACTAATGGACGTCAAACTGAAATAACTCCACAGAGACCAGTATTCCGTCACCAAGTCACCCCCTGTTTACATGTGTAGAGCCTTGACACTGATACAGATACAGCTCTTAAAGTGACAAGGATATCTGACACTCCTGTTCTTGTTTGTCAGCTCAAGTCGGAAGTGACACGACACCAGGTTATAGTCCAACAGGTTTTTTTGAAATCACAAGCTTTTGGAGTGCTGTTGATTTCTGACTTTGTCCACCTCAGTCTAACACTGGCAGCTCCACATCATATCTATCAGCTGCAGTTTACAGATATGAGTTCCTTTATCGGAGCTGTTAATTTGATCCAATCAGGGAACTAAATTTTATGGAACACCTGGCTGTTCTTGTTACAATCATTACATCCTTCCCCTCTGAGTCTGAGCACATAGGCCGGTTCTTTTTATTACAGCTCCCCCTGGGAGATTTTAGCACCAGGTCACGTTCCTCCAATTCTGTCTCTGACATAGGCAGCATGTGACACACAGGGGCTTGACTCCTTGTGACAGAGCATCTCGGAAGAAATTCATTCTCTTCTTCAGGCGGTAAAGTCATCGGGGTGGCAACATCTGCTGTGTCTGTCTTACAATTTGAGTTATCTTCAGCACTTGATGGAAAGGCAGGAACCATGGGTTCTAGAACAGTCAGAAAGGTTGTCGAGGAGCCAGGCACATTTTGCTCCTGCACCTTTTGTGAGTTTGCAGCTTTCATACATCAACCATCACATCAACCATGCCTGCTTCTCATGCAGGGCCATTCCTGTAGTCCCTATGCCAAACTCCATTCCTTGAAGCAAACTGTCTCTTTCACTTAGTGGACTCTTGTATTCCTGATACCATTTTACCGTCCTTCTCCCAGTTCCAGGAAGATCAGATTTAACTTGGTGCAAATTCTTCTCCCCATTAGCAACTCTGCTGGAGCTATCCCTATAGTTGCATGAGAGGTGATCCTATAATCAAATAAGAGCCACAACATTTTGGTATCTAGTGATGCTGTGGGCTGTTTCTTTAAACCTGCCTTCAAAGATTGGACTGTTCTTTCTGCCAGATGGCGTTGACCTGTCCTTACATGATGAGTACCATTTGACATTAGGAAATACTAAAATTCCATGTTAGTAAATAATGGCTATTATCTGTAACCAACATTTCTGGGACTCTGTGTATTCCATAAGATGTGCACAGTTTTTCTATCACCTTCCGTGTGTTTGACAACTGAAATCAATGCACGCCCAGCCACTTTGAAAGACAGTGTCCACAAAGATGATGAACATTGAGCCCATGAAGGGGCCTGCATAGTCAAATGAATGCAGGGTTTACCCAGCCATTTCCATGAATGTGGGGGATCTGCTGGTGGTAATTTTTGTCCTCGTTGGTATGGCGGGCGCTGCTCCACCAACAGGGCTATTTCTGCATCCAATCCTCGCCACCAGAAATAACTTCTCACCAACATCTTCATTTTGGAAATCCCTGGATGACCCTGGTGGTGTTCAGCCAGTATCTGGTGGTGACCTTTGCATGATTGAATCATTAATCCCACTCTCTTCACCATTGAAATAACTCACCATCCGGTCACCAAGTCACCCTTTATTTACATGTGGAGAGTCAAGGACTCAGAGCAGCTCTCTGAATGAACAGAGCCTCTGACATAATAATAAAATGTGAGGCTGGATGAACACAGCAGGCCAAGCAGCATCTCTTTTGTGCTCCTGAGATGCTGCTTGGCCTGCTGTGTTCATCCAGCCTCACATTTTATTATCTTGGAATCTCCAGCATCTGCAGTCCCCATTATCTCAGAGCCTCTGACATTCCTGTTCTTATCTGTCAGGAGAGCTCCCTGATTGGACCAGATTAACAGCCCCAATCGGGGAACTCATACTCTATGTATCAACCTTGCTATAATCAGTATACAAACTGTTTCGTTCTTTCTAGGTACAAGACAAATTAGAATATTTTCAAGGCATTAAGACCTGATAGAAAGTTAAAAAAAACTGCCCCAACAAGAGAAGAACTGAACGTTATACACACTGTAAGCTTGACAGAGTAAAGAACGTAAAATAAATTACACACGTACCTTCCAACAAAAACAAGTTGCTTTGGCATAGCACTTTCAAAGTTGGATTATAACCCAGGACATTTTACAGGAAGATAATTGGAAATAATTTGCACTGAGTGAAGAAGTGGATATTAGGTTAGGGGTCAAAAACATCAGGGTGAAGAGGAAGGTTTTAAAGAGTGAGACAGATCTGGAGAAACTAATGGTGAGTAAAGTTACATCAAAAATGTACTGATGCTGTGGGAAAAAGTGATAAAACCAACAAATTTGCAGTTGTTATTAAATAGTTGTTCTGCTACCAAAAAAAAAATTTTGAAAGCATTTCACTTAATTTACTTTTTCCTGAACATTTTAAAAAGTCTGCAAACTTCCTAGAAATTGTTAAATAATACACATTGTTCCAACAAAAAATGATTATAGCCATTAGAAATAAAGGAATGCATAAGATTGAAAAAGAATTCCACGACAAAGATGGGAATTGTCAAAACAAGGCATTGGTGAATCTTGCACTATGCTTTCTTAACTTTTACCTTATTTTGCCAGTTACAGACAATACCCTTTTTGCTGCATCTTATGACAGACCAGTCAATAAATATTTGAGATTGCCGACTGCCAGACCTCATCTGGAATCCATTAATCCAGAAGTTAATTCATACCTTGAGCTGGTCTTTAGGATCTCTTTTCGATCATGATTGTCCATGGAAATAGTGGTTGTGTTAATTCCGTAAAGCCCATCCTTGCCAATGGTAAGCAAGATCTTTAGAACTCATTCATCAAGATTATGTATCTCTTGATCTGTAAAGTGGAACTTCATGCATTGTTTAAACAGTTATAATTCATTAAGCGCATTATGTGCGACCAATTTATAATTAGGTTTCTGCTATCAGTAATTCCACTTTAAAAGCTTTGTGCTGGACCACTTTAAGCTGTACATCCCTGACTTAATGTCACTAAATTTCAAACTGCTCCTTCCTTAATTTTGGAAAAATTGTCACCTATGCTTCAACTGTCAAGACAAGAGTGATCTAGCTTTCCAGTTTTCTGCACCGCACTGTACTAGCCATGACTGCAAGCTCAAGACCCTAGACAACAAGATATAAGAGCAGGATTAGGCCATTCAGCCTATCAAGTCTGCTCCACCACTCAATCATGGCTGATATGTTTCTTAACCCATTCTCCTGCCTTCTCCCCATAATCTTTGATCCCCTTGACAGTCAAGAACCTATCTATTTCTGTCTTAAAAATTCTCAATGACATGGCCTCCACAGACTGCTGTAGCAATGAGCACCACAGATTAACCACCCTCTGGCTGATGAAATCCATTGTCATCTCAGTTCTAAAGGGTTGCCCCTTCACTTTGACGATGTGCCCTCAGGTCCTGGTCTCTCCTACAAGTAAACGTCTTCTTCCCATTTAATCTATCCAGGCCTCTCAGTACTCTGTCAGTTTCAATCAGGTCCCCCCTCTACCTTCTAAACTCCATTGAGTACAGACAGGGAGTCCTCCACCACTGCTCATAGGACAAGCTGTTCATCTCCAGGATCATGCTCATAAATCCCCTCTGGATCCCTCCAATGTCAAAACGTCCTTTCTTACATAATCCAAAACAGCTTGTAATACTCCAAATGTAGTCTGACCAAAACCTTATATAATCTCAGCAGTGCAGCACCGCTCTTGTATTTTAGCCCTCTTGAAGCGAATGTTAACATTGCATTTGCCTTTCTTACTACCAGATGAACACACATGTTAAACTTAAGAAAGTCCAAAACTAGGACTCCCAAGTACCCTTGTGCTTCAGATTTCAAAAGCCTTTCCCCATTTAGAAAATAGACGATGCCTTTATTCTTCCTACCAAAGTGTGTAAGCTCACACTTACCTACATCGTATATCATCTGCCACCTCTTTGCCCACTCTCTTAGCCTGTCCAAGTCCTTCTGCAACCTCCCACTCCCTCAGCATTAGCTGCCCCTCTACCTATCTTTGTGTCATCGGCAAACATAGCAACAATGCCCTCAGTTCCTTTGTGCAGATTGTTAATGTATAATGGGAACACTTGTGGTCCCAATAAGGGCCCCTGTGGAACTCCCAGTAGTCACTGGCTATCATCCTGATAAAGACCCCTTTATCCCTATTCTCTGCCTTGAGCCAGCCTGCCAAATCCTCTCTTCTTGCCAGTACAGTGGGGTCTTATCTTAATTAGCACACTCCTGTCTGGAAATTCCTTCTAGGAATCCAGATAGAGCACATTTCAAACTTTATATATTTAAATAAGGGAATTTTAGAAATTTCTTCAATTATGGAAAAAGCTTACATTTTAATCAATAATAAATAAGCTCTGTTTTCTTAATTGACATTGCCATGCCTACAGATCTATGAAGTTATCTCTACAGAAACTGCGGCTGCTTCAGGGTGAAACGCTTCCCCTTGGATTGTGAATTCCACCAAAAACTAAGCTGCTGCCAATTTTCTCAGGAGGAGTTCTCAGAGAGGGGTTGGATACAATACTTACCCCTGTTAATACTAGACATACTTTCCTATCATTAACCTAATGAGCAATTAGTGTGCAAATACAGCAACTTTGGGAAAAGCACAGGAAGGTTACAATAAGGTGCCATTCTTGTGAAACTAATGGTAAAGCTACATTTTATTTGTGGAATGTAAACAGCATTACAAAAGATCTAATTGTTCTTGAGAAGGTGGTGGTGAATGTTTTTTTTATCTGCTGCAGACCACATGGTGTAGGCACTCATACAATGCTATTAAAAAGTGATTTGTAAATCTTTAACCCAGTGACAATGCAGACTACTACTACAGTTTTGGGTCATGATGGTGTCATGCATCTGCTGCCCTTGTTATTCTAGGTGATAGAGGTAGCAGGTTTGGAAGGTGCTATCAAAAGAGTCTTACTGAGTTTCTACAGCTACCTTATAGATGGTATGTGATGTGAACCAGTTGTGGAGGGAGTCAACATTTAATGTGGGTGGATAAGATGCCAAACATGTGGGCTGTTTTATCCTGGATGATGTTCAACTTATTGACTGTTGTTGGAACATTTTTCATACATTTAATTTTTCATCAAAACTTGGCTCTTTATCTTTCAAAGAATTTCCAGTGGTTTCTTCAGAACATATTCAGTTCGGTAATAACAAATATTCGCAGATAATCTTTGGACTGGGAGAAAGTGAGAGAATGAGTTAAAATTCAAACAATGAATTGAAGACTATAGGACTGGATGGTTCTTCATAGAGCAGAGAATATCAGGAGGAGATTTAATAGATTCATTCAAAATTCTGAGTGATTTTAATAGAGTGATTAAGAGAATGTATTTCCACTGGGGTTGGACACTAAAGGGCATAAGTTTAAGATGATTGACCAGAGAGGCGATAGGATGTGAGGGGAATTTTGCTTCAGATGTGAGTTGTTATGACAAAGACTGTACTACCTGAAATGGTATTGCGAACAGATTCCATAGGAACTGCAAAAGAAAATGATATGTGTGCATTGTAACAATGAATGTAAAGACCACTAACTTCTTAAAAAAAATTTGAATTCCCAGTTACTGCCTTAAAGTGTCATAAGACTGAGACCTGTCCTTTCCTCTTGTAATATGAATGCTTCAGGTTCCAAATTCTTAACATAACCATCAAAATAAAGCAGGAGCAGAGGTAGCTAATGATTTCAGTAGCTAGCTGTCCCCAGGGACTATACATGCATGAATCTTGAGCTGACTCTATTTTTACCACTGTAAAAGCACTGTTCTCAGGGGTGTGACTTATGATTTTCAAAGACTTATGCTACTTTTGTAATGCTTAGAGCCTTTGGGCTGAAAAATCGGCTAAGGTGTCAATTTTGGGGAGTTTCATGCAGGGATTCTTTCCATGAGCCCCAACAGATCTCACGTAAATCTCTGTTGCTCACCTTCGTAAATATGCAGCATAACTCTATGGTGTCACTCTCTACTGCTCAACAACAGCAGACATACTTGCCACTAAGGTTTTGCAGTAGATTTGTAGCTCAGGTTGTGGGTGTTGAGGTTGGTAGGCTCAGCAAGCTGGTTTGTTGTTCTGCATGGAACTATGCCAACAGAAGGAAGAATACCTCTTCCAAGTATTCGAGGATAAGGGATATCCAAAGAACTGGATCAGGAGATACCTACAAGAACAGCATCAGAAAGATCCTACATGCCCCGACACACTCTTCACACTATCCTACATCAGGAACACATCAGAACTCACCAAAAGACTTCTACAACTGCAGGGCATCACAGTGGCACATGAAACCTACGACAAGTGCTCACCCAGACTAAAGACCCACTCCCCACCATGGACAGGGCCAATGTCATCTACAAGATCGCCTGCAGAGACTGCGAGAAACACTACATCGGACAAACAGGAAGGAAACTAACAACAAGAGTAGATGAACACCAACTGGCTACAAAAAGACACGACCAACACTCACTCATCTCAATCCACGTGGACAAGGAGAACCACGATTTCATTGGGACAACAGCAAGATCCTGGGACAGGCTAGGCAGAGACAAGCATGAGAATTCCTGGAAGCATGGCACTCCACGAAGCATGCTATTAAAAAAAAGGTTGAACTTGACCCCATATACATTCCACTACAGAGGAAACCTGGAAGTGAGGCAATCCATCACAACAGACCCAGAGTTTAAAAGCCAGGCGGGAAAACACAGTGACATTTTATCAGAGGCTGCACTGAGGTTGTTACGAAGCACGGTAACAAAACATCTGCGGAACAACAAACCAGCTCGGTGAGCCAACCAACCTCAATACTTGCCACTGTCAAGGCCCCAGGGCTCCGCTGCCAGGGCTACCTTGGTAGCTCAGTTGTGAACAAGATCACGCACTGTTTGCCATGAATAGCCCATCACAATACATGTAGTGACAGGAATGAAAAATAAAGCTTCTGAAGGTACATTGACTGCACAGGTGACAATTTGTAAATGTATTGCCACTTTGCATCATTACCTTTGTGATCGCCTATCACTGGACTAGAGTTACAAGAGTGAAGCTACATAGGTTACCCATACTTAGAGCCATACCATGTTAGAATCCTGGGAAGTGCAGTTCTTTCCCTAATGTGCAGCGTAGCATAACATTTTCTCACTGTTCAGGACTAACCGTTGCTCACTTCTTACTGACTGATTTTGAAGGATAGCCCACAACTGTTGAATGACCAGATGCCTAACTGATACCTGACTTAACATATATATTCTGACTAATTGCATTGGACCTCCATGTATATGACAGCGCTTCAATATTCAAGTCTGCAGTTCAGACCTTTAGAAAAAGTTGAACAGAATGTACAAACCTCATGAAGCATGGTAATGCTAATGACCAGAAATTTGTAAGGATTAAGTCTGTTTACTTGTGAACTTTTTAAACTTACGGTCTGAAGTGTACTTGAAAGAACTGTTTAAAAACCAGTGTTACGAAACGATGGTTGTTTGTTTTGAAATGCATATAACTGACACTCATGGACAGCATCATAATTGCTGTTGGAACAAACAGTAATTGGAGTAGTTATGGATAAATTAAGGCTGAGGGGCTCTATGTACAGCAAGAAGTGTGCAGCAAGATGTTGACTGGTCTATGGACAAGTGATCAGTCACTGATGACAACTGCTTACCAATAACTATGTGATTGCTTTTCAGGGACAGTTTGGAGCCAGGAACAAGTTACATAGTAGTGTTTTGATAGCCAGCCTTTCAAGTGCCGTCTCTCTGTTTTCTGCTGTCAAAACTCACCTTACACCTGAAGAAACTCAGTTAAACTTTCTTTCAGCAGTTGCTGTAAGCTATGGCTTTTAATTGATACATCAGAGATATTCTACAGGTCAAGCAGTCAAACGGTGTCTCTTGTGAGTCAATGGAAGCACTTGGAAAAGGAATTCAGGTAGAAACTTTACAAACAGAAGCCAACTCAACAGATTTGTGGACAAAGACTGATAAATTGTCTTTATAGATTTTCCCCTCCATCCATATGTTTTCCCCTTTTCCATATGTCTATCTGACTGCGTGTAAGGGAGAGTTTGTAAGGGCAATAGAGTTCTAGTTATTAGTATTACATGTTGACAGTTTACACCGTTCATTTGTAGCTAGAGTCTATTTGTGATAGATAACGATTCCTGTGCAGTATAGAAACTTGGTCACTGATTTTATCAAGCTGGATCTGAAAATCAGGTAATTTACAGAATTGTGCATACCTATTGTAAAAGTTTTAACTTTTATGATGATTTTGGGAATAGCAAAGCCTAATTTCTGCTAGGCTACCCCAATAAATTGTAACAATTTTAATCTGGAAATAGATTTTGTGCATGTGAATTAATTTGAGGTTTCCTGAATGTCCTGCAAACTTTAATTCCAAGTCTCCTTTCAGTTAGGTTCTCAGACTGACTGACAGATTGGAGCAAAAACAAAGTTGCTGGAAAAGCTCAGCAGGTCTGGCAGCATCTGTGAAGGAAAAAAACAGAGCTAACGTTTCGGGTCTGGTGACCTTTCCTCAGAACAGATTGGAGGTTGGAATCCTTTTCAGACAAAAGACCTGCTTCTTGGTTTGAAGTCCATGAGGGAATACAAAAGAACAAAGAACAAGGAACAGTACAGCTCAGGAACAGGCTATTTGGCCCACCAAGACTGCCTAGTCATATGTCTGTCAATGCGTCTCTGAAATGTTATCATTGTATCTGCCTCCACCACCTCCTCTGGCACTGCATTTCAGGCACTTACCACCCTTTGTGTAAAAACCTTGCCTCTCACACCTCCTTCAAACTTACCCACTTTTGCCTTAAACCTTTGTCCCCTAGTAATTAACATTTCTACCCTGAGAATATGACTCTGACTATCCATTCTATCCATGCCTGTCATAATTTTGTAAACATCTATCAGATTGCCCCTCATCCTTCGATGTTCAAGTGAAAACGAACCAAGTTTGCCCACTCTCTCCTCATAGCTAATACCCCACAAAGCAGTTAACATCCTGGTAAAACATTTTGGTTCCCTGTCCAAAGACTCCACATCCTTCTGGTAGTGTGGCAAAATAAGCTGTACACAATGTTCCAAATGTGATCTAATATAAATTTCTATACAGCTACAACATGACTTGCCAATTTTTACAATCTTTGCCACTGGTCAAAACTTCCAGTCAGAAAAGCTCACTTACACTGCTATTCTCCGTCTTCTAATACTGAGCCCGTTCTGTATCCATCTTACTGCAGATCCCTTGTGGCTTCACCTTCTGTATAAGCCTGTCATAGGGACCTTGTCAATGTCTTTGTTAAAGTCCTTATAGACAACATCATTCAAGCCCTCTCCTCATCCTTCATCTTGACTACTTCCTCAAAAAACTCACTCAAAAAGGGAGATTAAGGTAGGCACACAGTCCACTTGATAAATTAGAATTTTGCCGAATGTGGTTGGAGTCTGGTTTGCAAGGGATAAACTAATGGAGCTCCAGGGATCCTGCTCACAAAAGAGGAAGGACTGAAATTGACCTCCAGTGTCCAGAATACGGGCAGAGAGAAGAGTGGTTAGAGCCAATAATTGTACTGGTATTTGATAGTGATCCAGTGAGATCAGCTTATAGTGGATATTATGAGGGGGCAATGGTTGGGTTTGAGGATGGAGGCAGAGAAAAGTTTATTGGGTTGTATGAAACATTTCCTCTCTTCCTGGTCCACAAGTAATGTTGTGAAGACTCTTATAACATGGGTTCATCCCTTGTTGGTTTCATTAAGCTTCTGTGTTTCTCAAGAGCTGGAAAACACTGCCATCTGTGGTTAAAAATAGAAGTGAGTTCTGAAGAAGGGCCACTGGACTCAAAACATTAACTCTGCTTGCTCTCCACAGATGCTGTCAGATCTGCTCCAGCAATTTCAGTTTCTGTTAAAAATAGAATGACTGTTATGACAGCATGGCTCATTAAAATATTTTAAAGACCAGCTCACATACTGCAAGTAGGTTGGCCACCTGTCCCTCATGTCTTCATAAAAAATTGAAGTGGCCAGTTAGATTCCTTTTCCAGAGTTTCTGTATTTAAACCTCTGATAAGACTCCAACCTACCAATTCAGGGGAAATAAGATCTGACCCAACCTTCCTCCAAAAGGCTCTTATGACAAAACTTACTGTGGTGGAATAAATCTGCAGTCCATTCAGGTTCAAAAAACTTGATATGGTCTCAAAATGTGATGCAGATGTTAGTATCAATTGCATACATGAGGAAATATTTGCCCTGACCTTGACAATACCTTTGTTCAGTACCAGTGAGGAATTCTTCAGTTGAGAAAGAGTAAGCCCTTTTGGCCAAGGCCGATCCCCTAATTGTATTCTTGGGTTGAAAGCAACAAGGATCTTTACAATGTAAGTCAGAAAGCAATAAAACTTAGACATTAGAAAGGAGAAAATGCAGGACCCTAAACAGAAAAAGTACTATGAAGTTAAACTGTCAAAATTATGAAAAGTGGACAATAGCAATAGAAACTCAAAATAACGAAGCAAAATTAAAACAGTTTGTTTATTAATGAAGACAATACCTATGATATCATATTTAGCAAAACTCCTGCAATGCAAACATTTAAAAGTGCTCTCATATTTTTAAATCAACTTTAACGTCATGTTTATGAACAGTATTTTTTGCCATTTTGCATAAGCATTGACCACGTGTTGCTATGTTCCAAGATCACTAGGGAAATATGGTTGGAAATGTAATTGCATGGCGGTTAGATTGTCGTGGAATGCCCTTCAGCATTTATATCCATGTTTTTCTAAAGAATGTAAGCAAAGTCCCAAGCATACTGTACATTTTATCTGATATTTCAAAAGTTACTCTAGAGAAAGAAATTCACCAGCACCAGCTCTCATTTGCAAGGGGACTTTCAACAACATATTGTAACACCACAAAACAAAAATAGCTCCCAGATTAGGAGATCCTTCCACTATTATTGGTCTCAAGATAATTGTCACAGGCTTTGGTCACTGGGGCAGATCTTCCTGTTCTGTGTTTGCTGCATCCTTGAGTTCAGAGTTGATTCTTGTACCAACCATTCAAAAGGGATAGTATTCATTTATACTAGCGTACCATAACAAATTTGCACAAAATAGTACATTTCTTCCAGCACAATACATTACAAAATCAAAGAAACAGAGTTACTAAACTATGCTACGATGTTGGTAAACATTTAGCATTTCTGTGCAGTTAATTGTCACACATTTGCTCCTGATAAACTGATCATTTAGTTGGAAAATAAATTCCCATCTGTTCTGATGTATGTCTTATTATTTATGAGTGTCTTGTTTAGAAATGCAATCTGCACATGTGAATAATTAATCCTGAAGACAAGTAGACATTGTTCAATTCACAGCTGACTGCAATTAGCATCAGGAAGTTTACATATGTTGGCAATAACACAGATTATCCACTAAAGTGCTTGTTAAAATTTTTTAACCTGAGGCTGCTCGAGCAGACCGCCCTTAATGAAGCTTTAAATGTTGTTGATGAAGTAATCATCAATTTTGCTTTAGAAATAGTAAATTTAGAATTTTAGGTCTAATTAAGTCTGCTACAGATCACATCACCTTGCACATTTTACTCATAATGAACTGTGCAGATCATTTTAGTATTGTAGACAATACTCTTTGCTGACAAAGCACAGCTAAGTGGCCAGGAAACAATGTCTTCACAGCCAACAATTAAAGAGACAACAGATGTCTAGTGTCTAACCATTTGATAGTTTTCTAGTTCATGCTCAAAAAGATAAAAGGACAAGAAAACTGAATATAGTCAAGATTGAGAGATCAACATTTCTGAAAGTTAAATAGGCTCTTCTTTGAGATAAATGGGATATTTCTGAATTACAACATATTTATTTCTTGTGGTAGGTTTACCAAACAATGAGCTTTCAGATAATTGTAACAGTGTATCACATCTTTTTATTTTTTTCTTTATTTTGAATTATGGATCAAAATAGGAAAATGTTTTAAATCAAGGCCTATAGAAAGAGCTGCTGTCTTTTGAAAATCAAGCTACTAGAGCTCTTTGTGAGTTTTATTTACACTGTTACTTTTTTCAAGCAGTGGGGCAAGATGTTTGAGACTTATCAGCACATTGGGGTTTCAACTAGGACAAATTGTGTAGATCAGGAATCATCAGCATGACAACAACTCTCTGATTAGCTCCTGGGCAGGTGGGCAGTTTATGTGTGAACAAAAGGGAGAGGTTTCCAGATGGCAAGAGGCAACATCTCTCTTACAGTGAAGTAATCAAAAACTGAAAGATAAATAAACAAACAGCAGAATTCACAACTGGCCTCTATAGTGGAAAAAGTTAAGTGGCTACTTTTAAAGTGCAACCTTACTCTTATTTGTAAATCTACAACAGCAAGTAGAGTGGGTATTTTTTTGATCTGTCTCTTAATTAAATGTTAAAAATATTTTTTAAAAATTGGTACTAAGTTGGCCTGAAACACTTTTTAAAGCAATAAGACTGTGCTGTAGATTGTTAAGGTGCAAAGATGGCCTTTAGTAGAGTGAGAGATAACACACAGCATGGAGCTGGAAGAACGCAACAAACCAGGTAGCATCAGAGGAACAGGAAAGCTGAAGTTCCGGGTCAGGGCCCTTCTTCAGAGCGTCCTGACCTGAAACATTGGCTTTCCTGTTCCTCTGATGTTGCCTAGTTTACTGTGTTCTTCCAATTCAACACTGTGTCATCTCTGACTCCAGTGTCTGTAGTTCTTGCTATTGTTTTGTAGAGCGATTTGCTCTTCCTGTTCAATGTGAGAGATTAAGGAGAGTTTCTATTTATTGATGATGATGACTGCAGGAAGTGTGTTTGATTGTGAATCCTATCAGATCACATAGATCAGTTGGAGTGGCAGTTAGAGGCAATGAGGAATTTACAGGAGCTAGGGGGTGTGTTGGCTGAGGAGCTGTTGCAGGGTGGGGGTGAGCGAGGGAAGGTAATAGGACCTGTGGAGATAGTGAAGAAAGAGATCTGAGGCTGGTGCAGCTGGGAAAATGAGTAAATCAAATAGTCAAGGCAGGCAGGAACAAGGCAGAGAATGAGGTAGGGCTGAAAAAGTAAACTGCATTTATTGCAGCGCAAGAGACCAAAAAGGGAAGGCAGATGAATGCAGGGCATGGTTGGGCACATGGGACTAGGATATCATAGCGATTAGAGGTGTGGCTCAGGGATGGACAAGACTGACAGCTTAACGTTCCAGGGTATAGATGCTGTAGGAATGTTCGGAAGGGGTGGTGCAAGAGAGGATGGGGAGTGGCATTTTTGATTCAGGAGAATATTATGCATTATGGCTGTACTAAGGGACGATACAGTCAAGGAAATTATTTGGGTGAAACTGGGAAATAAGTAAGGGATGATTATTTAATTACACTTGTACTACAGGTCATTCTCCTATAACACAACAGTTGCATTCTTGAGTGACCTCGCGCTTATAGAAAATCACCATTTTAAAAACTGCATTATAGGGAAATCTATATAGGAAATCGCTATACCTGTATAGCAGAAAGTCTGCATTATCTGAAAGGCGTTCGCTATTCATCAAATGTGTTACAGCCAACTCATGCTAACAAAACACGTGTTACGGCAGAACTATCTGTATAAAACACCCCCACCCCCCCCAGTAGTCAGCTGGAAATTGCAAAACAAACTTGGAAGGAGATCTCAGTTATCTGTAAGAATAAAAGGATGATTATTACAGGGGATTTTAAGTTTCCAAACATAGACTGGTACTGCAACAGTGTTAAGGACTTGGATGGAGAGGAATTTGTCAATTGTGTACAAGAAAATTTTCTGATTCAGTATGTGGATCTACTGACTAGACATGGTGTAAAACTTGACCTACTCCTGGGAAATAAGACAGGGCAGGCAACTGAGGTGACAGTGGGGGAGCACTTTGGGGCCAGTGACCATAATTCTATTAGTTTTAAAATAGTGGTAGAAAAGGATAGACTAGATCTATAAGTTAAAGTTCTGAATTGGAGGAAGGCCAATTTTTGATAATTTTTGAAAGCTCTTGCCTAATACTAATTGGGGGCAGATGTCCACAGGTAAAGGGACTGCAGGAAAATGGGAAGCCTTCAAAAATGAGATAACAAGAGGGCAATGTTGGTAAGTGTAGGGAATGCTAGTTGATTAGAGGAAAGTGAAGTTTTGGTTAGGGTTTAGAAGGAAACATATTAGGTATAGGCAGCAGAAATCGGGTGAATCCCTAGTAGAACTATGTTTTAGGGGGGAAATCAGGAGGGCAAAAAAAGGGACATGAGATTGCTTTGGCAAATAGGGGTAAGGAGAATCCAAAGGGATTCTACAAATACATTAAGAACAACAGGGTAACTAGGGACAGAAAAGGGCTCCTTAAAGATCAGCAAGGCTGCCTAAGTATGGAACCACTAGAGATGGGCAAGATGATAAATGAGTATTTTGCACCAGTGTTTACTATGGAGAAGGATATGGAAGATAGAGAACATGGGGAATTCAATAGTGACATGGAGATAATAAGGACTGCAAATGCCAGAAGCCAGAGTAAAATTATGCAAAGCTAGAAAAACACAACAGATCAGGCAGCATCCAAGGAGTAGGAAAGTCAATGTTTCGGGTTGAAACGCTTCATCAGGACTGGAGGGGAGAGCACAGAAGTAAATACAGGAGGAAGCTGGGGCTGGGGGAAGAGTAGGTGGTATGATAATAGGTAGATGCTGTTGTGGGGGGAACTATTGTGGTTAGTCAGTAGGGGGATTAGATCAGGTTAAGTCTGGTCAGGGAGGTGAGGAGGAGTGGAAGGGCTGGACATGGGATAAGGCTGGGGTGGAGGGATTTTGAAGCTGATGACATCAATATTGAAGCAATTGGTCTGTAAGCTCCCAACATCTGAAATATCAGTTGCTGTTCCTCCAGTTTACATTTGCCCTCATCTTGACAGTGGAGGAGGCCAAGGATGGAAATGTCACCAGGGGAGTGGGAAGAGGAGTTAAAATGGATG
This sequence comes from Stegostoma tigrinum, assembly GCF_030684315.1. NCBI lineage: Eukaryota > Metazoa > Chordata > Chondrichthyes > Orectolobiformes > Stegostomatidae > Stegostoma > Stegostoma tigrinum. The sequence continues at coordinate 33,272,559 of NC_081371.1, read as the reverse complement.
GCAACCAAAAGGTAGGGTTGGTTTTATGTGCAGGGCACAGATGCTTTGCGAACTGATCTCCTTGTCTACGTTTGGTCTTCCCGATTTATAGAGGAGACCACATCAGGGGCAATGGATACAATAGATCAGTTTGGATGAAGTGCAGGTGAATCTCTGCCAGATCTGGAAGGATTGTCTGGGGCTTTAGACAGACGCGAGAGGGCAAGTGTAGGGGCAGGTGTTGCACCTCTTGCAGTTGCAGGGAAAGGTACTGGGTATGGTGATGGAGTTGCTGGGGAGTGTAGTGCTGACGAGGGAGCCACAGAGTAAACGGGCCCCGTGGAAAGCAGATGGGGTGGGGAAGGAAATATCATTTTGGTGATGGGACTGATTATAGGTGGTGGAAATGTCGGAGGATGATGTGATGAATTTGGAAGCTGGTGGGGTGGTACATGAGGACAAAGGGGACTCAATCATTATTGTTGGAGGGAAGCAGGTTTGAGGGCAGAAGTGTGATAAATGGAAGAGATACAGATGAGGACATCCTTAGTTACAGAGGAGGAGAAATTCCAGTCTCTAAAGTGGATATTTGGGATGACCTGGAGTAAAACGCCTCATCTTGAAAAAATACACAGGAGGAGATGCTGGGCATCTTAAAACACATAATCATGGATAAATCCCCAGAACCTGCTTGGCTGTATCCTAGAACTCTGTGGGAAGCTGGAGAAAT